>NC_064631.1:149381371-149681609 GCF_023864275.1 Schistocerca cancellata | reverse complement strand
AGTTATATTGTTGTGGATAGGGTTGACTTTATGTGTCACTGGTGTCATGAGGTAAGAAAGTGCTACACACTACACTGTAGATGTACCTAGTTAAATTACTCATGAGGGAATGTAAGAGGGTGTATATTACACTCCTGTTATCAAAAAATTTAGATTGATCTGAATCTACATTTTTTATGAGTCACACACATTACCTCAAATTCCTGTAAATCTTTGCAAAATATGTGTTACACATGTATGTCAACAGATCTAGCTACTGGAGACACATTAATCAACATTAATTCATTCTTTTATTTACTGTATGCCACAGATTTCATAAAGGAATTATCTAAAAAGAGAGAGAAGCCAATTACAAAGAATTAATCTGTACACAATATTAAGAATAAACTGTCCTACATTGCTTGGTACTATTTACACATATATTAACTAAATGTAGCTTAGTAAGTTAGAATGAAAGCTGCTTACTTGAAAAAGCACATTTCTTCCTTGGTTACATTAAACAGCTGTGATAAATGGACCAAAAAATAAGTTCCTGGAGCTTACATTCAAAATAGTTCCTGTCTGAATGATGTCTGAAACAAACTGTTCAGGAGCCAGCACTGACTGGGGACAGACAGATGCATCCTTTTTGGTGTTGTTCATATTCATAATGGAATCAATGGAAATGGTGCTATAGTAGCAATGATTGGTAGTATACCCGATAAATGAAATGCTGATATCAATGTTTCATGTCAACTATTTATGAAATCATGTCATCCATAAAATATACCAAAACATACAAAGCAGAACTCTGCCATCAATTTACTTGAGAGCAGCAGATTGGGGTAAATGAGAAGACTAAGGCATTATAAAGGAAATGATCCCTGATCAAGAACATGGGGTGATGAAAGGGTTAGTGAAATGTCACCAACAAGCAAGACTTTAAATTCTGAAAAGTTAATGTGACAGACAGAAGATAATATATTAGGCCTAAGGTAAGGGCGCAGTGGAAACTGAACTGCAGAGCAGGCAATCATGGGTATCAACAGAGATAAAGCCAAAGAAGTTGAAAATAACCAAAAGAAGAAAAATCAATGACGACACAAATCAATGAAGATACAAATAAATCTTCAAATTGAGTCAATAATTGCCCTCTGTTTCTTCCACAATGATCATTACACAACAGACCTAACGCAGATTCACGAACAAGATGTCACTATGCCATGCAATGCACCTGTCATCATTAGTTGCATGAACTTTCTCAGAAGCAATAATTTTAACTGTAAATACTTGCACTTGAAGAGTTATTCATAACAAACAGCATATGTAACCATCTAAGTTTCTTAGACTGCTGATTTTTTTCAAGAAGTCACTTTCCTCCTACCCCAAAACTAATGTTAAAGACATCATCTGCAACTTGTCCAGCATGCCACATTTCTCATCAGTAAGTAGATACATAATACTTCATGAAAGAATGCCTTTACTACTCAGCAATTATGTTGTTTGTACGGCAGTCCTAAATCTGTACTCACCTTGAGATGATAATCTTGACCTTATTTTCCTTTAGCACCTTTTATACATCCTTTGTGATACACTAACATGCAAACACATGGAAAACAAAAGAAAAATCAACAGTTAAAAGCTTAAATATCTGTAATCTAGAATACATTGGGGAAATTGTTACAATGCAAAGCTGCAAATCAGATAATAAAAATAATAGCACCAAAAAGCAAAACTCATCATCAATGCAAATAAATCTTAAAGGCACTGGCATAAGGACTGCTTTTATAGTGCATCTAAGAATTCAACACTAAAAATTCAATACCGGTACTGAATTTAAAGGGACAATGGTGCCTTATCTGTGGAAGAGGGGAAGAAGCATAAGAATTGTTGCAAAATGCTGCTGAGCATACAAGAAATTGTGACTAACAATAACTTAAAAAAAAAGAATCACTGTCAGCCTTTGCCCTTCGTAAATTAACTAAATATCTAAATTATAAGATTAAATACTCCTATTAGTACAGTATCTACAAAAACACTTGGAAAATAAATCTTCATACAATGTATGGTTAAACCTTTTTTGTGTGTGTACATGTATGTATTCCCGTCGATTGTGCACTTGTATGTGAACAGTAAGTAAATAAAGTAACTGGAAAAGCAGCATCATAATTGAAGGTAATATATTTTCTATAACTGCCTAAGATATTAATTGTGGCTCATTTCATTTCAAGTATACCTAGGGAAAAGGAAATATAAGTCATCCATATTGCGTAGGCAGAGCTGTCATCAATGTTACTAGGTAGCTAACATAGCAGAAGCAGAAAAAAGGGTTAAAATTTAATCTCCTGTGGTCATGGAGACCACTACAGGTTGAACACTATGTTCTGTTTGACAAGAATGGAGGAGAAAAACTGGACATGACTATCACAGATTCTCCTGATCTGAACAATCAAAAGCCCGAGAAATCACAGAAAGTACTAACAGAGTAATTTTTCTTCTTCTATGTGATTACTCTGCTATTCACAATGAAGTGCCTGGCAGAGAGTTCAATGAACCATCTTCATGCTGTGTCTCTACCATTCCACTCTTGAATGGCACACGGGAAAAACGAGCACTTAAATTTTTTCGTGTGAGCCCTGATTTCTCTTATTTTATCGTGATGATCATTTCTCCCTAGGTAGGTGGGTTCCAACAGAATGTTTTCGCAATCGGAGGAGAAAACTGCTGATTGTAATTTCATGAGAAGATCCCTTCTTAAGATCTACCATGAAGGAATTTGTGAATGTGTAGAATGCTCTGTGTGTAGAGAAGCTATTATGGAAGTAGAACTGAAATGCTGTTTAAATTTTGTTGTCATAAATGTGATATTATGTTATGAGCTAACTTCTAAATTAAAAAATATATAAATAAATAAAATAAAAAAAATGAAAATGTGGGAAGAGAAGAGATAGGTCTAGAATTAGAGGTTGCTTGCTTGTATAGATGGGTGTTACTACTGCTTATTTTAGTCTTTTAGGAATTAAACCTCGATTCATTGACTGCTACAAAGGTAAATCAAAAGTGCACTAGTACATCACCATAAGAATTTAGTACTTTTGTTTAAATACACAGAAGAGTTACTACTTTTCAGTGACATAACCGTTTTTTATCTATCTCTCAGTTCATCTGGCAAACTGATGTCTACCGCGGTGGAGCCTACAATGTCTGCTTAAGCAAAGCTAATGGACATGTTTTCAATGGCGCCAATCTCCCCCCTACCCCTCTCCCTATCTATCTACTGTTTTCAGTTACTGTCAGGAATAATCTACTGCCTAGAAATTTGAATCGAAAATTATATTTCTCTGCTGCTATCATCAAAGTGCTGAATATCATGTGCCTAACTGCATTTCACCGTGATCCAGAGTAAAGGAAAACTGGATTCATAATGTTCCTATGAATATTTTAATGAAAAAATTAAATTTGTTAATCTCATAAATTCACCGTGAATAGTGAGACTTAGCATTTATGTAGTTGTAAACAGAATTTTTCCTTGTTAGCTGGATCTGTTTCACAGGGACACTACTGCTAGCATCTTGCCATAGAGTTCAAATGAAACTCTTATTACAAGGCTTAAATCCATTTACCCCCCCCCCCCCCCCCCCCCCCCCCCCCCCCAAGAACCATGGACCTTGCCGTTACTGGGGAGGCTTGCATGCCTCAGCAATACAGATGGCCATACAGGAGGTGTAACCACAACGGAGGGGTATCTGTTGAGAGGCCAGACAAACGTGTGGTTCCTGAAGAGGGGCAAGCAGCAGCCTTTTCAGTAGTTGCAGTCTGGATGATTGACTGATCTGGCCTTGTAACACTAACCGAAACAGCTTTGCTGTGCTGGTACTGCGAACGGCTGAAAGCAAGGAGAAACTACAGCCATAATTTATCCCAAGGGCATGCAGCTTTACTGTATGGTTAAATGATGATGGTGTCCTCTTGGGTAAAATATTCTGGAGGTAAAATAGTCCCCAATTCGGATCTCCGGGCGGGGACTTCTCAGGAGGACGTCGTTATCAGGAGAATGAAAACTGGCGTTCTACGGATTGGAGTGTGGAATGTCATATCCCTTAATCGAGCAGGTAGGTTAGAAAATTTAAAAAAAATGGTTCAAATGGCTCTGAGCACTATGGGACTTAAGAGCTGTAGTCATCAGTCCCCTAGAACTTAAAACTACTTAAACCTAACTAACCTAAGGACATCACACACATCCATGCCCGAGGTAGGATTCGAACCTGCGACCGTAGCAGAAAATTTAAAAAGGAAAATGGATAGGTTAAAGTTAGATATAGTAGGAATTACTGAAGTTCGGTGGCAGGAGGAACAAGACATCTGGTCAGGTGAATACAGGGTTATAAACACAAAATCAAATAGGGGTAATGCAGGACATGGTTTAATAATGAATAAAAAAAATAGGAGTGTGCGTAAACTACTACAAACAGCATAGTGAATGCCTTATTGTGGCCAAGATAGACACAAAACCCACGCCTACTACAGTAGTACAAGTTTATATGTCAACTAGCTCTGCAGATGACGAAGAAACTGAAGAAATGTGTGATGAAATAAAAGAAATTATTCAGATAGTGAAGTAAGACAAAAATTTAATAGCCATGGGTGACTGGAATTTGGTAGTAGGAAAAGGAAGAGAAGGAAACATAGTAGGTGAATATGGAACTGGGTTAAGGAATGAAAGAGGAAGGCGCCTGGTAGAATTTTGCACAGAGCATAACTTAATCATAGCTAACACTTGGTTCAAGAATCATAAAAGAAGGTTGTATACATGGAAGAAGCCTGGAGATACTGACAGGTTTCAGATAGATTACATAATGGTAAGACAGAGATTTAGGAACCAGGTTTTAAATTGCAAGACATTTCCAGGGGCAGATGTGGACTCTGGCCACAATCTATTGGTTATGAACTGAACTGTAAATTTAAAACTGAAGAAACTGCAAAAAGGTTGGAATTTAAGGAGATGGGGCCTGGATAAATTGACTAAACCCGAGGTTTTACAGAGTTTCAGGGAGAGCAAAAGGGAACAATTGATAGGAATGGGGGAAAGAAATACAGTAGAAGAAGAATGGGTAACTTTGAGAGATGTAGTAGTGAAGGCAGCAGAGGATCAATTAGGTAGAGAGACGAGGGCTAGTAGAAATCCTTGGGCAACAGAAGAAATATTCAATTTAATTGATGAAAGAAGAAAATATAAAAATGCAGTAAATGAAGCAGGCAAAAAGGAATACAAACGTCTCAAAAATGAGATTGACATGAAGTGCAAAATGGCTAAGCAGGGACGGCTAAAGGACAAATGTAAGGATGTAGAGGCTTATCTCACTAGGGGTAAGATAGATACTGCCTACAGGAAAATTAAAGAGACCTTTGGAGAAAAGAGAACCACTTGTATGAATATCAAGAGCGCAGATGGAAACCCAGTTCTAAGCAAAGAAGGGAAAGCAGAAAGGTGGAAGGAGTATATAGAGGGTCTATACAAGGGCGATGTACTTGAAGACAATATTATGGAAATGGAAGAGGATGTAGATGAAGATGAAATGGGAGATACGATACTGCGTGAAGAGTTTGATAGAGCACTGAAAGACCTTAGTCGAAACAAGGCCCTGGGAGTAGACAACATTCTATCAGAACTACTGACGGCCTTGGGAGAGCCAATCCTGACAAAACTCTACCATCTGGTGAGCAAGATGTATGAGACAGGTGAAATACCCTCAGACTTCAACAAGAATATAATAATTCCAATCCCAAAGAAAGCAGGTGCTGACAGATGTGAAAATTACCGAACAATCAGTTTAATAAGTCACGGATGCAAAATACTATCGCGAATTCCTTACAGACGAATGGAAAAACTGATAGAAGCCAACCTCGGGGAAGATCAGTTTGGATTCCATAGAAATATTGGAACACGTGAAGCAATACTGACCCTACGACTTATCTTAGGTGCTAGATTAAGGAAAGGCAAACCTACATTTCCAGCACTTGTAGACTTAGGGAAAGCTTTTGACAATGTTGACTGGAATACTCTCTTTCAAATTCTGAAGGTGGCAGGGGTAAAATACAGGGAACAAAAGGCTATTTACAATTTGTACAGAAATCAGATGGCAGTTATAAGAGTCGAGGGACATGAAAGGGAAGCAGTGGTTGGGAAGGGAGTGAGACAGGGTTGTAGCCTCTCCCCGATGTTATACAATCTGTATATTGAGCAAGCAGTAAAGGAAACAAAAAAAAAAAAATTCGGAGTAGGTATTAAAATCCACAGAGAAGAAATAAAAACCTTGAGATTCGGCAATGACATTGTAATTCTGTCAGAGACAGCAAAGGACTTGGAAGAGCAGTTGAACGGAATGGAGAGTGTCTTGAAAGGAGGATATAAGATGAACATCAACAAAAGCAAAATGAGGATAATGGAATGTAGTCGAATTATGTTATGTGATGCTGAAGGAATTAGATTAGGAAATGAGACACTTAAAGTAGTAAAGGAGTTTTGCTATTTGGGAAGCAAAATAACTGATGGTGGTCGAAGTAGAGAGGATATAAAATGTAGACTGGCAATGGCAAGGAAAGCCTTTCTGAAGAAGAGAAATTTGTTAACTTCGAGTATAGATTTAAGGGTCAGGAAGTAGTTTCTGAAAGTATTTGTATGGAGTGTAGCCATGTATGGAAGTGAAACATGGACGATAAATATTTTGGACAAGAAGAGAATAGAAACTTTCGAAATATGGTGCTACAGAAGAATGCTGAAGATTAGATGGGTAGATCATATAACTGATGAGGAGGTATTGAATAGAATTAGGGAGAAGAGAAGTTTGTGGCAAAACTTGACTAGAAGAAGGGATCGGTTGGTAGGACATGTTCTGAGGCATCAAGGGATCACCAATTTGGTATTGGAGGGCAGCGTGGAGGGTAAGAATCGTAGAGGGAGACCAAGAGATTAATACACTAAGCAGATTCAGAAGGATGTGGTTGCAGTAAGTACTGGGAGATGAAGAAGCTTGCACAGGATAGGGTAGCATGGAGAGCTGCATCAAACCAGTCTCAGGACTGAAGACCACAACAACAACAAATCCATTTGATCAATTACAACTGGAACTATTTATCAAAGCCTCTTAGTCTTCAAGGCTATATAAACTACACTGCAGCATTGCCTCTTTTGTGGATACGTAAACAACCCTAAAGTTAGATGGGTGGTAGTGTGTAGAGGAACAGAGCAGGTTTTTCACTAAAGAACTTTTAAGAGGTAGGAACCAAGAAAAGGCTCAAAACTTTCTTGGTAGTTTCTGACATATTACCCCCCACCCTGCATACACACAAAAACCTACCAGCGTTACTACAATATAAGGAGAAAGATAGACTGATACTCACCATACAGATGACACATTATTTGCAAACAGACACAATGAAAAGACATTTTGCTTCCACCCAATGCCTCCTTCCGAAAAGGAAAGCCACACACACATTTATTCACACACACAAGCATACTTCATGCACACCACTGCCATCACTAGCAGCTCAGACTGGAATGCAAATGTCACATTGAACAGAAGCAGTAATCTGGAGGATGTGGGGAAAGGTAAGGTTGGTTGGTTGGTTGGTTGGTTGGTTGGTTGAGGTTTAAGGGACCAAACAGCAAGGTCATCAGTCCCTTGTTTCAAATAGGCTCCATTCTGCTAATGGGACTTTGCAGTAAAGTCAGAGAAATAAAACGGAAAAAGGTAACTACGTAAAAGGGCAGTCATGTTGTCATTGGTAAAAAACAAAATGAGGGAAGTCGACAAGAGAACGAACCCAACACTATGCTGAAGCAGCATAGGCAAGACCACCTGTGACGTAAAAGGTACAACTGCTAGAATGTAGAAAGTACGTATGGGAATAGAAAGACTAACCAAGCCTTAAAAAAAAAAGGGGGTAAAAACAGAGTAAAAGGGGAAGAAAAGAGGATTTCGGTCAGGGAGGGGAATCGGGAATCTCCGAACACTGCTTACAGTGGGAGACACCCAAACACTCACCGCCCTGCCCCAACACCAGAGAGAGATTAAAAACCTTAAAACTGAGAATAAAAACCACTTTCCTGGAGGAAACCGAGAACCAGAGAGACCATCCGGGAATCGTCAGCCAACATAAAAGGTAAAGTGTTGGGGAGCCTATACTTAGCACGCAGAGCCAAAAGAAGGGGGCATTCAACCAAAATGTGGGCTACTGACTGGAAGGCTCCACAACCACATAGTCGGGGTGGCTCATCACGCAAAAGAAAACCATGGGTCAGCCTGGTATGGCCAATGCGGAGACGACACAGTGTGGTCGAGTCCTTTCGGGAGAGGCGAAAGGAAGAATGCCACGGGCCTGGTGTCACCTTAATTGCACGAAGTTTATTACACGGGGGAGTAGCCTCCCAAGAAGTGGCCCATGACTGTGCGAAGTGGGATTTGATGTGAAGCCGTAAATCCACTGCAGGAGGGGTTACAGAAAACGGGGGGTAAGTGACTGCTCCCCCAGCCAAACGATCAGCGAGCTCATTACCCGGGATACCCACATGGCCAGGGACCCAAAGGAAGTCAATGGAACAAGCAGCACGGTGAATATCAGCGAGATGGTCATGGATGGCAGAGACCAAGGGATGGCGCGAAAAACACCGGTCAATAGCAAGAAGGCCACTCATCGAGTCCGTACATAACAAAACGCGGTTGTGTTGGGACTGTTTAATAAAGGTAAGGGCCTGGGAAATTGCCATCAATTCCGCAGTAAACACCCCATATGTAGGTGGTAGCAGATGATTTTCTGTTCCGACAGAGGACGTGAAGGCATACCCCACATGATCAGCAGATTTAGAGCCATCAGTGTAGAAAACAACAGCATCCCGAAACTCCCATAAAATTTGGCGGAAAAAGGAACAGAACACCACCGGGGGGATGGAATCTTTCGGACCTCGCCGGAGATCCATCCGAATTCGAGGCCGAGGAACTAACCAAGGAGGGGTAGAGGGGAGGGAGCGAGGAAGACAGGACAAAGAAGGAAGCTGAAAATCGTGGCAAAGAGACGCAAGGCGCAGCCCAACTGGTAAACCCGCCCGAGGGTGGGAGTCGGGTGGGCGACGTCCATGGTCTGGGAACAGGATAGAATAGGAAGGATGAGTGGGAGAGGAACGGATACTGAGTGCACAAGACACCAGAAGCTGGGACCGCCGAACAGAAAGGGGGGAGGGAGGACCCCAGCTTCAACCAGGAGACTATCAACAGGGAAGGCACCGGTGGCCAAACGGATACCACGATGGTGGACTGGATCCAGCATGTGCAGTGTGGAAGAAGCAGCTGAACCATAAACTTGACAACCATAGTCCAAGCGAGACAGAACTAGAGCACGATAAAGACGGAGGAGGAGGGAACGGTCCGCACCCCAAGAGGAGTGGACAAGGAAGCGAAGGACATTGAGTTTACGGAAACATCCTACCTTCAGGAGTCTGATATGGGGCAGCCAAGTGAGCTTGTTGTCGAAAATAAGACCCAAGAAACAAAACTGTGGGACCACAGGCAATCTTTGTGCAGCAAGATAGAGCTCTGGATCAGGGTGGATCGTAGTACAGCGAAAGAAGTGGACCACTCGCAATTTTAAAGGAGAGAATTGAAACCCATGTGAGAGGGTCCATGCAGAGGCACCGCCGTATAGCTACCTGGAGCTGCCGTTCTGCAGATGCCATCGAGGAGGAACTAACCCAAATGCAGAAATCATCCACATACAGGGCAGGGGCGACCAAGGGACCGACAGAGGCCACAAGTCCATCGATAGCAATGAGGAAAAGAAGGACACTCTAGACAGAACCCTGTGGGATGCCCGTCTCCTGGGTCCGTGGAGAACTAAAAGCAGTACCAACTCTGACTCTGAATGACCGATGGATCAGGAACTGGCGGATAAAAATCGGGAGTGGGCCCCGAAGACCCCACTGATGAAGGGTAAGTAAGATGTGATGGCGCCAGGCCGTGTCACAGGTCTTGCGAAGGTCAAAAAACACTGCAACCAAATGGCGGCACTGGGAAAAAGCCTGCCGGACTGCGGATTCCAAGCGGAGTAAATGATCGATTGGAGACCGTCCCTCTCGAAAGCCACATTGGTAAGGGGACAATAGATCCCGAGATTCGAGGACCCAATTGAGCAGACAGGCTACCATCCGTTCAAGTAACTTACAAACAACATTGGTCAAACTAATTGGCCGATAGCTGTCAACAGATAGGGGGTTCTTACCAGGCTTAAGGACAGGAACCACAATGCTATCCCTCCACTGAGAAGGGAAGTCACCCTGGAGCCAGATACGGTTAAACACCCGAAGAAGATGTTGCCGTTGTGGAGCACTGAGATGTTGAAGCAGTTGGTTATGAATGGAATCTGGGCCAGGGGCCGTATCATGAGAAGAAGATAGAGCAGAAAGAAATTCCCATTCAGTAAAACGTTCGTTGTAAGATTCTGACTCACAAGGGGTGAAACATAAGGTGGAAGCTTCAGCCCGCTGTTTTTGATGAAGGAAAGCAGCTGGATAGGAGGCTGACACTGATGCCACTGCAAAATGGGTCACTAGATGTGCTGCAAGAACTAATGGGTCCGTACAAATGCCACCCGGGAGGTGAAGGCCTGCGAGGGTGGACTGCCGATGGCAACCTTGGAGAGAGCGAACACGCCCATACCCGTGACAGAGGGACAGTAGAACCAAGGGAAGAAACGAATCGTTCCCAACATATCCGCTTGCTCTGTTTGATTAAATAACGGGCTTTAGCGCGAAGGCGTTTAAAGGTAGTAAGGCTGGTTACGGATGGGTGCCTCTTAAAGTGTTGCAAAGCTCGACGGCGATCACGGATGGCAATGGCAATAGCCGTACTCCACCACGGGACTTGCCGGCAACGAAATAGTCCAGATGAGCGCGGGACAGCAAGGCTAGCAGCGCGAACAATCACGTCAGACACGTCACGTAGGACGTCATCAATAAAACCCGACAAAGAGGGAGAAAACGCGACCTGTGCAGTGTATAGAGGCCAATCGGCACGTTGGAAAGACCAACGAGGCAACCTGTCCATTGGGGAGTGGGAAGGGAGCGTGATAATCAATGGGAAATGGTCACTATCGCAAAGGTTGTCGTGTGGCGACCAGTGTAATGAAGGGAGGAGAGAGGGAGAAGAAAGAGAAAGATCAATGGCAGAAAAGGTACCATGACCGGCACTGAAATGAGTAGGGGAGCCATCATTAAGAAGGCACAGGTCGTGGTCTGCAATAAATTGGTCTATAAGAAGACCTCGTCTAGATGGAAAGGCATTGCCCCACAAAGGATGATGAGCATTAAAATCCCCGAGGAGGAGGAAGGGAGGAGGGAGTTGCTGAAGAAGGGCGGTTAAGGTAGCAGGTGTAAGAGTCCTGTCAAGAGGGAGATAAAGATTGCAAACTGTGATTGCAGAGCCAAAGTGGACCCTAACAGCAACCGCTTCCAATGTAGTTTGAAGAGGAATCCACGTGCTAGCAATGTCTGTACGGACCAATGTACAAACGCCACCAGAAGCCCGCAGGGGTCCGACCCGATTTCGACAGAAAACACGGAAACCACGGAGGGTCGGTGAGTGAGCATCAGTAAAATGAGATTCCCGGAGAACCACACAAGCTGCAGAGTAGGACGAAAGAAGGGATTTCAATTCGGGAAGGTGGCGATAGTATCCATTACAATTCCATTGGAGAACCACAGAACGATGGTTTAAATGGGGGCTGAACACTTTAAATCCAGTCATACCGCCGGGTCCCCACCCGTCACCAACAAGGAGGGGCGACATCCATGAACGACAGGTCAGAATCCGGTTGTGAAGTCGGGGAAGGGACCTCCGGTGACACCAGAGGCTCTTTGTCCCGGGACTTATGTTTCTTCTTCCGTTCAGGCTGCGATCGAGGGGGGCTGTGTGGCATGAAGGAGCCAGCTGCAGCAAGATCAGGAACAGAAAGAGACCGGGCGACCTGGGGGCCGACAGACAGCGGCTCTCGCGGTCGTCGCGCGGCAGCAGACCTTTGGCCTGGAAGGTGCATCCCAGGATAGGTGCCCTTGACCGGCAGACGTCGAAGGAGTGGGACACTTCTCCGGCTGGGGAGGGGGAGCAGCGCCCGTAGGAGAAGGTGTGGGAGCCGCAGGGGTGGGGGGGGGGGAGGAGAGGGGTCCGGGATGGGGGTAAGGAAGGGGGAGGAAGGGGTGAAGATGTAACCAAGGCGTAACTAGATGTCATGGACACAAGGTGGAGTCCTGCATATTTCTTACGGGCCTCTGTTTAGGTTAAACGATCGAGGGACTTATACTCCTGTATCTTTTTTTCCTTCTTATATACTGGGCAATCTGGTGAACGTTGAGAATGACTACCATGACAATTTACACAGACAGGAGGGGAAACACAGGGACTCCCCTCCTGGAGTGGACGTCCACAGTCACCACAGAGAGGGGCCTGTGAACAGCGGGAAGACTGTGTCCAAAATGCAAGCACTTAAAACACCTCATAGGAGGTGGGATGTACGGCTTCACATCACAACAATAGACCATAATCTTAACTTTCTCAGGGAGGGTATCCCCTTCAAAGGCCAGGATAAAGGCACCAGTATCAATACGATTGTCTTTAGGACCCTTCTGAACACGCCGAACAAAGTGAACACCCCGCCGTCCAAGATTGTCCCAAAGTTCCTCATCAGTTTGAAGGATGAGGTCCCTGTGAAAAATCACAACTTGTACCATATTTAGAGACTGGTGGGGGTAATGGACACAAGTATTGTGCCAAGATGGGTACAGGCACGAAGGGCCGCAGATTGGGCAGCTGAAGCAGTTTTTATCAGCAACGAACCCGACAGCATCTTGCTCAGGGAGTCCACTTCGCCAAACTTGTCTTCAATGTGTTCCACAAAGAATAAAGGTTTGGCATTGGTGAAAGTATCTCCATCAGTCCTGGTGCAAACTAGGTAACGAGGGAAAGGTTTTGCCCCTAGCCGACGGGCCTGACCCTCTTCCCAGGGGGTAGCCATGGAAGGGAAGGCCGAAGGGGCAAGAGAAGCAGCACTTGAGGAATCAGTTCCACGCAGAGAGGCGGCCGCAGAAGAACAGCCAGAGTTCTGGACCTGTATGCGTTTCATTTGCATAGCGTCCGCCCTGATACCACCCACTCCGATCAGGGGCTCTCCTCACGGGCGCCACCCAGCCACAGCAAGGGCCGTCTGGCACGGCGGCCATTGCCGGGAGTTCTGATGCTCCAGGAGGACGAGCAACCACTCCAAGGCATGCATGAGGAGGTCACAGCTCAGGTATCAGAAGTGTGATCCCTGTGTGTTCAGGGGGCTCAACCAAAAAGGTACATAGCGACCCCACCATACGGGCTGGCTACCGTGCTGGCTATGCACCCTAGCATCAGACAACGACGTGAAAGAAAAGATGGAATGTATGAGGAGGACGCACGTCGGAGGCACTAGGTAAGGTGCTCTTCCCCAAATGGCTCACACTACGGAGGAGAAATTTTGTAATGGAGGTCAAACCCCAGAGGGGGGACCAAGGAATGCCAAAAGGAGGAGATGATTATGCAACAAAGCCGAATTAGAAAACCAACAGAACCAGGAGGATAGCGGGGCCAACTTAAGCAAGGACACCAAGAGAGGGAGAGGAGAGGGCGAGGGGAAAGGAGCAAGGAGGGGAAGGGAAAGGAAATGCAGCCCTGGAGAGAAAGAAGGCTGCAATGGCTTGGGGCCCCGTGCTCGCCACACATGTATCCACAAAAGAGTTGTGGACCCCCTGGGGGGGAAAGGAAAGGGATAGCAGGGTACTTGACGGGAAAAAAGAGCATTGTCTGGTGGAACATGCAGGGACTAGGAGGCGGAATGACGGGACTGGCACTAGGCACAGCGCCAGGAGGCTATGGGGTAGGGAGATGGGGTGAAACAGGTTGTGCGAAAGGGGAGGAGCAGGGAAGGGGAAAGACGAGGTGAGTGCATTGGCAGATGGTGACGCATGAAGAGGGTAGGTGTCGAGAATAGGGAGCAGGTGATAGGACAGAGGGGGTGGAAAATATTGGTCAAAGGCAGGGGGAGGGGGGGGCGGGTGGCATTAGGTTACCTTAGGATAAGACTGGGTTAATTTCGGGAGTGGGTAACATGTTTTACAGATAACTCCCATATGCCCAGTCCAGAAAAGCTGGTTGTGGAGGGGAGGATAAATATGGCCCAGATTGTGAAGCAGCCAATGAAATCAAATATGTAATTTTCAGCTGCATGTTGTGTCACAGGGTGGTCTACTCTGCTCTTTGTCACAATTTGGAGGAGGCAGTTAATCCTGTTGGACAACTAGTTTGTAGTAGTACCAACATAAAAAGCTGTGCAATGATTCCAGCAGAGCTAATAAATGACATGGCTGTTGTCACAGGTGGCCTGGCCTCTGATGGGATAGGATAACTCTATGATAGGATTGGAATAGGAAGTGTTGGGGTGGATTGATCCTATCTACACTACAGCTTGACTGGTTGCATTGTAATTGATGCACACTTTCAGGGAGGAGGGGAGAGAAGAGTTGTGGGGAGGAGGGGTAAGAAGTGTTGGGAGGGGGGGGGGGGGTGGAGATAGAACAGAGGAAGAGAGAGACGATGGAGACGAGAGTATAACTGTAAAAAAGAGTGAAGTAGGGGAGTAGGGTAGAGGAGATTGGGACAACAGTGGATGCGGGATGGGGGTTAGCAGAGATTAAGATCAGGAGAGGAATGCTAGATCGAAGGATGTGTTGTAAAGACAGTTGCTGCACATGTAGCACAGAGGAACAGATTAGGGGAGGAGAAAGGTGGGGAAGGGAGGGAGGAGGTTGGGATCAAGAAGGCACAGGTTGTGGAGCAGCCACTGTAGTCAAGCAGGTTGTGTAAGGTTGAACTGGCCCACGATATGATTGTTTACATTTCATTAATAAATAGTAAAGCTAGAGAGAGAGAGAGAGAGAGAGAGAGAGAGAGAGAGAGAGAGAGAGAGAGATTAAGTTGAACACAGTGGCTCTATTATGGGAAAGTAATTCTCTCACCAGGAAGAAACAGTCTTACATTGCCAATTAGTGGGGTTATATTAGAAGAAACAATCAAAATTGTCATTGCCTGCTACATCTGCCACTTTCTAGTGGTTTTGATTAACTTTCTCTGCCTTTATGTAGCATGTATGTTACACTCAACTTTCATTTTTTTCCTAACTCAGAGAATAAACTAAGCTTGCTGTGCCTGATTGTGGCATATACTCTACATTACATTCTTTCTGTGCACTACATTTGTATCTGCATAGGCATGACAATGCTGTAAACTGGAAATTGTCATTGCCTGCTACATCTGCCACTTTCTAGTGGTTTTGATTAACTTTCTCTGCCTTTATGTAGCATGTATGTTACACTCAACTTTCATTTTTTTCCTAACTCAGAGAATAAACTAAGCTTGCTGTGCCTGATTGTGGCATATACTCTACATTACATTCTTTCTGTGCACTACATTTGTATCTGCATAGGCATGACAATGCTGTAAACTGTCACTATTAACACAAAATATTAAAATATTACTATACCAGCAGATGGTGGTTCGACTAAAAGCCCAGGGAGCTGAGCCCGGGAAGTGGGAACGAAATTCAATATGTGATTCAATCTATGAAGGAGCAGAGAGTCCAAACACAATGAATTGTGAACTGTATTTTATTCATCTCATGACGTACATTTGCAATCCATTTGGTTTGAATACAGCAGACATATCAATAATTTATAATACAGTTACAATTATTTTTACATTAATAAATAATAGCACTACAGTAAATAATAACACTATAAGGATATTTCTTGGAATATGTAACATATAGTATTCAGCTCAAATTTCCAGTTTGTCCTGTATGAATTCATCCACTGAGTAATAACACTTCAGTGTCAGTACCTCATATAACTTTCTTTTAAGTGAACCGCAATTCATCTGCATCAACTTGTTTTCTTTTAATTCATTACAAACTTCCATGCCCATGTATTGAGGTCCCTGGGCATACCGTCTGAGGCAGTTGATGGGGAGCATAAAATTTTCTTTGTTCCTAGTATCATGTGAATGGACAAAATGGTTTTTCTCAAATAATTCATGTCTGGTGTACAAAAATATAATAATCTCTTACATGTATAAAGATGGAAGAGTTAATATTTTAAGTTTTCTAAATAATGGCCGACATGGTTCTTCGAGCAACAGAATAAACTACACATATGGAGAACAGCTGCAAAATACTAACGCGAATTCTTTACAGACTGATGGAAAAACTGGTAGAAGCCAACCTTGGGGAAGATCAGTTTGGATTCCATAGAAATATTGGAACACGTGAGGAAATACTGACCTTAAGACTTATCTTAGAAGGAAGATTAAGGAAGGCAAACCTACATTTATAGTATTTGTAGACTTAGAGAAAGCTTTTGACAATGTTGACTGGAATACTCTCTTTCAAATTCTAAAGGTGGCAGGGGTAAAATACAGGGAGTGAAAGGCTACTTACAATTTGTACAGAAACCAGATGGCAGTTGTAAGAGTCGAGGGGCATGAAAGGGAAGCAGTGGTTGGGAAAGGAGTGAGACTGGGTTGTAGCCTCTCCCCGATGTTATTCAATCTGTATATTGAGCAAGCAGTAAAGGAAACAAAAGAAAAATTCGGAGTAGGTATTAAAATCCACAGAGAAGAAATAAAAACCTTGAGATTCGGCAATGACATTGTAATTCTGTCAGAGACAGCAAAGGACTTGGAAGAGCAGTTGAACTGAATGGACAATGTCTTGAAAGGAGGATATCAGATGAACATCAACAAAAGCAAAATGAGGATAATGGAATGTAGTCGAATTAAATTAGGTGATGCTGAGGGAATTAGATTAGGAAATGAGACACTTAAAGTAGTAAAGGAGTTTTGCTATTTGGGGAGCAAAATAACTGATGATGGTCAAAGTAGAAAGGATATAAAATGCACACTGGCAATGGCAAGGAAAGCCTTTCTGAATAAGAGAAATTTGTTAACTTCGGGTATAGATTTAAGGGTCAGGAAGTAGTTTCTGAAAGTATTTGTATGTAGTGTAGCCATGTATGGAAGTGAAACATGGACGATAAATAGTTTGGACAAGAAGAGAATAGAAGCTTTCGAAATGCGGTGATACAGAAGAATGCTGAAGACTAGATGGGTAGATCACATAACTAATGATGAAGTATTGAATAGAATTGGGGAGAAGAGGAGTATGTGGCACAACTTGACAAAAAGAAGGGACCGGTTAGCAGGACATGTTCTGAGGCATCAAGGGATCACAAATTTAGCATTGGAGGGCAGCGTGGAGGGTAAAAATCGTAGAGGGAGACCAAGAGATGAATACACTAAGCAGATTCAGAAGGATGTGGGTTGCAGTAAGTACTGGGAGATGAAGAAGCTTGCACAGGATAGGGCAGCATGGAGAGCTGCATCAAACCAGTCTCAGGACTGAAGACAACAACAACAACAACAACAACAACAACAACATCATCATGGAAAACAGAGCATGCTGGGGAGTGAAGACCAGGTCCAAGGTAGTCGGCATCCACGTGACAACTGCCGGTCCAGGCCTACTGCCATCAGCCGGCAAACATCCTAGTCAGTGGCTCTGCCTGTGCACCCACGACAGCATTCTGCACTATTCCTGTGCAATAACAGTGCCACCTCATCTGCATCCATCTCAATATCTCCTTGCAGTGATCCCACCCTCTTGTAAAGGCCACATGGGGCAGAAAATGGCCAGGTTTGTGCCACAACCTCCAGCACATAAATGAAGAGGGCACATGATTTTCCTACAGCGCACTGACCCCCGAAGGAGACAATGCTGATGCAGCTGGTTCTGCTGTAGGGACAGAAGATTGCCAAGGTCAGGGTAACGCTGCATCTGCTGGGATAGGCCACTGCAAGCCCTTATCCAATAGCAAGTGGGGGAAGAAGGGCGCTGGTTCAAATTCTGTGCACCCAGTTTCAGTAATCATAAGAGCTGAGTACCCTATTCCACAGTTGAAGATAGGACAGCAGAAGCTGCACTGAGAATGGTAGCGTGACAGCACACTATTGCAATTGAAAGCCTCCCACCTGAAAGACTAATCCCGTCACCCATTCGGCTCAGAAATGGCAGCATTGATGGTCTGACAGGTCTTGGGCGTAACTGATTGAAATTATGGGTCAGCTCCTGACCAACATCCACTACAAACAAAAGCTGGCCTTTATGGCCAACTATGGCACCTGGCAGCCATCTCTGCTGCCGGATGAAGGACTGGGACCAAATTGCAGTCCTGCAAGAAAAACATCGGGGGCTGCGATGGTCCAGAGCATGTGAGTTGGGTGCAATGGACCCAGAGACACCACACCTGGTGTCCATGCCAATGTTCTGCTGGACAGCACACATTATTAATCAGCAATGCATGTATATGGAGAGAGAAAAAAAAAAGACAGCACATTGTCATGGGATGAGAGAGACGGATTTCTTCATTTGGGTTTTGAACATTCACATGAATTGCTCTACCTTTGAGTTAGGAGTTGTGTGAAACAGGGAGAGAGTCAGATGCCAGATACCACCACAAATGCAAAAATCTTCAAATGCTCATGAGACCAATCGCCAATTGTTACCAGAGACGAGGCTCTGAGAAGAGCCCTTTGTATAAAAATGACTGACAATGTGCAAATAATTGCAGTTGACTTCATGGAGGATGACGCATAGACCGCCAACAACCAGTTGCTTCGCAAAAAAGGGCCCACAAAGGTGATGTGCACCCTGTCGCAAGGGTGCTTGGTTACTGGTCAAGGAGAAAACTGATGCGGTGGCACAGACAGGTTCTGTGCAAAGGCCATGCAAGACCCACACAAGATGTTCGATATCTCAACTGATCGCCAACCGGTAGACGTGATGCCACATCAAAACCTCCAAATGGGGCATATTCCATTGTGCCGCATGCAGCTTTTCCCCACCATGGCCAGCATGAGGATCCCTAAACAAAGCTGAGCAGATTCCGCAGCAGCAAAACCATATGCTACACTGAATATGCTCCCAAAGGAGCACACTCTGCCCCTCCCGTCTGGAATACTAGAACATTTTCAGGAAAAAGCAGGTTGGCAGCCATCGTGGCCCCAACATTTTGCACTGTCAAAGGAAAACCCAGTGCTGTCTATGGCAAGGTACCACACAACGTGAAAACTAGTGCCTCCTCTCATGCAAACTCCAGATTGGATCCTGCCGGCAACCACGATTGCATGTCTGCATTAGAGAATGCTGGGCAGTGAACCAACAACAAATTTCATTGCAATAATTAGTGAGGAAGAGGGCCCACTTCTGCAACTGGTGGGCACGTGGATGCAGTATCTTAGAGCAATGGACCATACCAGGAAACCAGAGGCTTGTGTTTGGTAATGAGCAGAAACTTTGCACCATACAAAATAACACAATTTTTAATGTTGCACCTCCATTTCTATCCGCAAGCAGTTATTTTGTGCTGCAGAAAGTGTCTTTAAAGTGTAAGTGATGGGCTGCTCGGTGTCAGCTGAGTTCCAATGCAACAGAACCTCATCAATGCCAACCTGGGATGCATTGGCAGGCAGGATTAACACTAGCTGGCATCTGGGAATCCAAACTGGGAATGGAGAACAAACACTACTTGAGAGACTGAAAAGACCATTGACCATCCACAGCTTACATGAATTTCACATCCTCTTGGTCTTTTGGTGTAGCCGGAAGATGGCAGACGTGCGTGGGTTGAGGAATGACATTTGCATAATAAGAAATCTTGCCCAAAATAGACTGGAGCTCCTTTAGGTTCCTGGATACTGGCAGGTTGGCAATGGCTTTGATGTGTTTGTCCAGAGTTTTAATCTCACAAAGACTCATATTTCAAACAAGCAAAAATGACCTGGTAGGAGTAGGCACCAGATGCTAATATTAATGGTCACACATTGACTGAAACATTGAGTCTGAAGTACATTGGTGTGTGACTGGACAAGAAATGAAAATGGAGTTAACACATAGTAAACTAGTCAAGAAGCTCAGTTGGGATCAACTGAAGCCTTTGATACTGTTCTGCCAACCCACAATCAAACTGTCATCTATGACCCTAACCTGGGCCTAAGCTACACTACAGATCAGTATGCCACAGCAACTAAGATTAACATTCACATTCACTGGCTAAAAAGAAAGATGCAAAAGTAGCATTGTCAGTGTTCTGTTCTCTTCCTGTTGACATATATGTGATGGCATATGCCACATCATCATTACGGTACAGGGATGAAGTCAACATCTGTTATCAGTAGATTTGGATGATTTCACAATTCAGCATGTTTTGCCTGTAGGGGCATCTCACTGTGTTGACCTATCATTTAATCTCCTGTTGTCTTATGGGATTTTCTCCTGGAGCAATGCTCCTAAAGTAAATAAAGTACTTATTCAGCGAAAGCAAGCAGTATTGATAGTACTCTAGTGCAGCAAAGGTATTCAACAAGCATTCATCTAACATAAGTAAGAAATTGAGAATCACAATCAGCTCACAAAAAAACTATAAAACACACCTTCAGCCATACTTTATACAAATTAACAAAATATTTAGATTACAGGATTAATAAACTCTATACACTACATTGCAAGTAATAGCAATAGTTGTAAAGCTGTAGTAAAGTATTAAGAAGTGTAAGAGCATCTATTAAATCAAAGGAAATTAGGCTTAAAAAGTCTGCTGTATTGAAAAAGATTTCGAATATTGTTTATGTGAACTAACAGATAGTAAAATTATAATTTCATGTTTACATAGATCCCCTTCTGTCAATTATGAATTATTCTCTGAAAATTTGGAAAATCTTCTGAACTATGTAATCTGTCAGTCAAATTACATTAATTGTGCTTAGCAATTTCAATATTAATTTCAAGGACAATTGTAAAAAAAGGGAAAAAACTTGTTAATCTACTAAAACCATACAATATGGACATGTGTGTAGAAGACACCACCAGATACAGCAGCAAAAGTGCAAGTGTTATAGACCAAATATTCATTGACAAATCAAACTGTGGCTTTAAATCTGAGGTATTGGATACAGGTTTCTCTGATCATCAAGCAGTTAAATTGATTTTAGATAAATCTCATGAGAAAAGTGAAAACAGGACATATATTGAGAGAAGATTAATTAATGATGACAGCATTAGAGTCTTTAATGTTAAAAAATGTAAACTGGGACATGAAAAGCAATAGTTGCGTAGATATAAAATTCAACAAGTTCTTGTCAAATTATAAATACTGCTATGATATTTCATACCCTCTGAAGAGAATTAAAATAAACAAAAAAATCAAATTCATGGAAATCAAAGAGTCATCAGAAAGCCTTAGAATGCTATATAAGTGTGCAAAGCAAAATACTATCTTGAAACCATATGCTAAGTGTTATAGGAAAAAGCACAGGGAAGCTATAATTGCTGCAAAAAGGAAGCACAATGATTCATATATCAGAAAGGGTAACAACAAAATGAAATCTGTGTGGAAAGTTTATTAATAATCACACAGGCAAACACGAAAGTGCAAGTAATAAAATCACTATAAAACACAAACATGGAACTGTTGATGATCCACTTCTAATAGCTAATACATTTAATGGTCATTATATTAATGTAGCCCAAAACCTGATCACCAATAAATATAACCCAAAGACAAAGGTAACAACTCCAATAAATGCAAGGACAATGTATCTACAACCTGTAAGACCCAAAGAAGTACAATTGGCTGTCAGCAAACTAAAGAGTAAAATGACCTGTGGATTTGATGGTATCCCTGACAAAATTATTAAATATAGTACCAATAATGTCATCTCTCAACTTGTGGACATAATCAATGACTCCTTTGAAACTGGTGTGTTTCCAAGTAAACTTAAGCAGTCAACAGTAATACCAGTTTACAAAAGTGGTGGCTGACACTAAAAATTTCGGACCTCTATCATTATTATCTGTATTTTCGAAAATAATTGAAAGAATAATGTATGATAGATTGCTAGACTTTCTAAACAAAAATAAAATTCTTGTAAATGCACAGAATGGTTTCGGAAAAGCAAATCCACACAAACAGCTCTCTTCAGTTTCCTAAAACTTGTTTACAAAGGTATTGAGGACAAGGAACTGACTTGTGGGTTGTTTTTGGACCTTCCCAAAGCATTCGATCTTATAATCTACTGCTCTTAAAACTGTATAATTATGATGTCCGTGGTGTTTCCTATGAGTAGTTCAAGTCATATTTAACTGAAAGGAAACAAAGGGTACAAATTACTCAGGATGGAAATGTGTACCATTCTGAATATAAAAAAAGTTAATTATGGGGTGCTCCAGGGCTCGGTATTGGGAGAATTGTTATTCTTGATTTTTATTAATGACCTACCTCAACAGTTTTCAACAGCTGAAACCATATTATTTGCTGATGATACCAGCTTCGTTATAAAACGGAAGAATGATGAGATGCAGCAAGAAATTGACAAAACTGCAGAAAAATTGTTTAAAGATAACTGTCTACTTGCCAATGACAAGAAAACTGTACAGATGAACTTCAACCATATAAGGAACAAAAATAGGACCAACGTAAAATTCACATTATCGAACAGCCAAATTCAGCAAAAGAATCACACAAAATTTTTACGATTATGGGTGGATGAGCATCTAAGATGAGAAAAACAAGTAGAACTGCTTAACAAAAAGTTAAGCAAGTACTGTTACATATTAAGAGTGCATTAAGATTGCTGCATAGTTTACTGAAGTATGGAATAGTGATCTGGGGAAATACCTCTTTTGCAAAGCAGTCTTTTAAGCTCCAAAAGAAAGCTTTAAGATTAATAAGTGATGTTGGTTACAGAGCTCCATGTAGAGGTATCTTTAAGGAATTAAAAATCGTGACTTTACCATCTACATTTATATTTGAAAGCATATGCTTCATTAAAAACCATCAAGTTTCACTTCTGAATAGTGAGATCCACCATTATCAAACAAGGAAGAGGGATGACTATCACAGGGATGTGCACAGAAAATATATCAGGACAGTGCTGTTTACAAACCAAAAATTCTGTGCAGTGCATTGTCATATAGCACAGAAAAATATCAAACAGTAATACATTTTAAAAAAAAGAACTAAAAGAAATCTACTACTAAACAACAGCTTCTACAGCATTAAATACCTGGAATTTTGCTCAACTCTGTAGATCTACTTCATAACTCTCCAAACAAAAATTCATAATTATCAACCATACCTAGATAAAACCAAACTTCTTTCATCAATATATGTATGTAATTACACACCTAGCTTATGTGCTGTATGTTACTATGCTTAGTTAACTGAAGTACTAGTATTTTATAGTTTTAGTAAAATCAAACAACGGGTTTCACAAGCTTTTCTTCTATCTGTATGTACACAAGCAAAATAATGTTTTTGTTATAAAGATGTGTTGGTACCAATGATAAGATTTTGTACATGATGTAATATGTAATATTTTATACCGTTCTGTACGTTGACAAGTGCAATATCATGAATGTGATAATATGGGCACTAAATAAATAAATAAAAAGCTAGTCATGTATTGGATACAGTGCTCTGTATTTATAGAGATAGGTACTGATTTTTTTTTTAAATGTACCAATGCACTCATGTAAGTACTAAGAAACAAACAGGAGCTAAACAGCATCTATCTACTAGAAGTGAGGAGACAGCAGCTACTTCTTCGGCATTTAAATTTAGCTAGCATAAATGTGGACAGCACAAAGCAGTACAGTGATAATTTATTTTTACTTCAGAGAAAGATTAAATTTCTGTAATATACTTGCCTTTTTCCATGTGTACCTTGATTTATTTCACATCCGTGAGTGGTTCACTACTTGTTGCTGTCTACAGAATGTGATGAATGCATGAATAAATGGTTGTATCCAACTGGCCTCTTAAGTTTCTATTACACTATCAAATATCTTTTGCCAATCTTTTGTTAAAAGTTAGGAGGACACTCCAGCTTTTACAATATATGATAAAAATACACCACAAAACCTTTTATAATAGGTCTTTTACACAATATATCTCACAAAGTGATTTTACAGTGTAATAATAACATTAAGGCAATCACTTTGCCTTTGTTTCGGCCAGTGTACACTGCTTGTAACATATTCACAGGTGTGTTTTATTTTCAATGTTTTCTGTTTAGTTTGAAATTGCCTAGAAATACCATAAATACTTGCAACAATAGACATGTGACATTATGTAAATCAGTATTGTTCCATATAGAAACAGTTGGATAATGAAATAGAATGAAAGAATAATCAATGCCACACTCAAAGTTTAAGTAAAACGCAGTTTTGGAGACACCGTCTAAACATTTTTCCAACACTGAAAATTCATTCAGTTACAGCATGTGAATGTATAGGACTTCACTGTTCGCTTTATATAGTCCACCCCCATTGGTAGTTACCAAAGCAGCATTTTCAGATATATCGTTTAATTTGTGTACAAAATTTAGAAAATAGTTTCTCATCTTATTACAAGACAATCTATTATGAAGCAGCGTGCACAAAATTTACGCTACATTCATGAAGCTTGATTAACCATCACAAAATTCATCAGACAAAATAACGTAGAAACGTGGTGAACCTACAACTCTGATGGATGCATATTGCGGTAAACATTTTTAAATGGTTTGTCAACAAAACAAAAATAAAGTTAAAGGTATTTAACAGCTAATACTTAACGTTGTTATACTTCCTCAATGAAAGTAGACGATATATATTATTCGCAACAGATACTGTATTTAACAGATTAACAAATTGCATCTATACATTCAAATATACAGAAAATATAGCAATGACGATGATCTATCATAAAGTGACATGTGATAAATTGGATGTTCGCAAGGTACCGAATCTCGCAGACCGTTGTAAAACCTTTAAATTTATAGAACAAAAATGTGTGTGTGTTGTAACGGGCATAACTAAATGAATAAAAAAAAAAGTATGGTCTGCCGCGACTACCAGATACAAAATTCTAATTGCTACAAAGACTTAATTTTGCGTGGTTTCTAGCCAATCTCGCAAAAATAACAAAAATAACAGCGCCCAGCAAAACATGTAAACAAATCTATTAAAGAGACTTACTACTGGAAAAACAGTGCTAACGCTACAGCATCTGGGTCTCTCAATATCGATTTAACTTTCTCGTAATGACGGAATTTCTCTTGAATATTTTTAAAATTATGGTAATATCTATGTTCTTCACTAAACTGTTTGATGATTTTGCTCCACCACTCATCCACAACAGATTTTGGCATGGAAGACGTCACGCATTTCCAAATTAATTCAATTTCTGATGACATCTGTAACAGCTACCACCGGCGATCGATTAGCCTGAACATTTAAAGAAAGCGCATGTATGCCACATTTTGACACGCAGGTTAGCCAACATAGAACTATTGTACAGCTCTAATATCCTTCTACAATTTTTCCCTTCCGTTTCTGAGTAGCTAAGTAATCGGTCAAGACGCACGTGACGAATTTAAAAGCATGAAATGACTAACATGCAAATCCACGCTTTAAACAGGAAGCTATGTGTAATAAACAAAATATAAGTTCTCGTTTTTACTTAATCAATTTTCCTGTTAAGTTATTCTATAGTCATCGTAGTTGTATTCATTTTTGACATCTCTTAGAGGGATATTGTCGGGTAAGATAAGGTAATTTGGCAGTATTTCCAATAACATGTAATTTTTTATTAGTGCAAAATAACTTTTTTATAATTAATTTTATGAAGAAAGTTTTTCTTATTGGCACTGTTCATAATTGTAAATAAAATTGAAGCATACAAGGGAAGTTAATTTTACGGTAGATAAGGCATGAGGTTCTGTTGTAGTGCCAAGGTAACTACCCAACACAAAGTTTCAATCTCTCAGTCTAATAATGTGTTCAACAAATGCCTGAGCAGGTAAAATTAAAGTTAAAAAGTATGTAACTATGAATATTATGAGCAGAAAATTGATGTGTCTCCAGTACAATGCAATCACACGATCTGTAAAATGTATGTTATGAGACGAATACAAAAACAATACAATACAATACTCTACTTCATCAGTCCTGATCTTCAGACCTGGAATGTTCACGATTATCACAAATTTGGATAGCTTCTTTTGTCGTTTGTTTTTGAAAGCTGTCATGGTTTAGCGTCGAGCAAAAAGAGCATTGTGCCCATTATACAACTAGTTTTTTTTTATCTTCGCATCAGGTGAGTAAGTCTTTAAGCAACATTACAAATCTAGTGGTCACCTTTCGTGTTGTCCGGGCATTGTTGTTTGGATTAACTTGTGGAAACTATTGGGGCATTGTTTACAAGAGAGGAATTGGATTTCGATGGACTGTAAACTTAAATGCTTTCAACCACATTAAGGAACCTCTAGTTATATTCTGCGAACCACTGTGAAGTGTTTGATACAGGGAACAATCCACTGTCTTTTTCTAGTTCCATCACATGTGGAGAATAGGAAAAAATAATCATTTAAATGCCTTGGTGCAGGCTGTAATTAGCCTAATCTTATCGTTATGATCCCTATGGGAGTGATATGCATGGGGGAAGTTGCCAACCTTTTTTTGTTTTTGTCAAAATAAGGGAGACTTCGGCCTGACAGAATGAATAAGCCTAATGCAATATTTTAATATTTGAAAAACAGGTTTGTTGCTCACCCAATCAAAAAAGTTCTTTATAACAATTACAAACTGACGGGCTACAGCATTTTTTTTACTTAAAGCTATATTTGATTACATTTTTTGGAGATCATTCTTTACAAATTTAACAAATTATTCTCATGTGTAACCAAAATTAACACTTATTTGTAACTTTGCTTTTATTAAGTCCACATACAACAGTTCCTATCATCAGATCTCTTATTGCTTTGCAGAGAAAAAATTCTTTCGTAGATGCTGGTACACCAAGGACAAAGCAAAGAATGTTATTTATCTCCAGCGATTTAATACCTTTGGGCTCAACCACAATCATCGCAGATCGCCACTTTTCCACTGTGCTATCATCAAAGGAAATTTTATTCTGATTATGCGGAACGAAAATGAATACGACCACATTCTAGAAAGAAACAACGAGAGAAGGGCGACGTGAGTTGTGACGCGACGCCATGTTAAATATAAATTGTTTTGTATTCAGTATATATTTATGCAATCAGTGTATCAATCTTACTTCACCGTGTCGATTAATCGATGGTCAAACGATCATCCAAAAACGAGATTTGAAAAATATGCGGCAAGTTTGCTGTCATGGACAATTCACTCTGGCTGTCACGGCACTGTCACATCGAGAGCACTGCACGTCATGTCAGTTCAAGTCACTTGATTTCAACTCTTATATCTGTCCCCAACTGTTGTTTTCGCGGGAACAGCGATCTATGCAAAATGATTTTCAACTTCTTTCACCTGTTAAATCCACATACACAACTAAGTACCTTATTTACATTGATGCTGGAGTCGAAATTTGTATGAAAATTAAATATATTTGACTCAAATGATTTGCAGCTTCGAGGAATAGTTCGTGTATAAGAACAGGAAATCAGAAGTGCAAACCAACACAAAACTGTGTGGATCCAAAAAATGTCATTACATAGTACAGAAGGAGAATTTCACACATTATGTAAGGAGCTCGAGGAAGAGGAATCTGCGTTTTGTAAGTATTTTAGAAAGTCTAAACACCAGTTTTTCTATCTGTTACGTGAAATTGAAAGTGTATAGAAAAGATACACACACCGACTATTACCTCCATAAGGATTCGAACTATCATTCTAGCAGAGATCGAGCACTCCACCCCAGAAGAAAAGAGTCATTCAGCAACAACAACTGTCAGCTGAGAAGTTTTTCTTCCATTTATTTACAATATTAGGGATCATTCTGGGTCAGTTCTCGCCAAGTTTCAGTTTGAAACGATCTTTAGACCCACCAAGAAGTTGAGTGAGTGTTTAAGATCGGCGAAAGACGCTCAAGACCTCTTAGCAACTCCATGTGTTTACAAAATTCCGTGTAGCTGTGGGAAGGTTTATATTGGAACAACAGAAAGAAGTGTCAATACCTGCTTAACCGAACCCAAAGGAAGTGTCGACTGGGACATACCGACAAATCAGCTGTAGCGGAACATGTTTTTAAAGACGGTGATCATGAAATAAAATTTGGAGAGACGAGCGTGTCACACCGTCGCATTATTTTGCACGTATGTATAGAGAAACTATAGAGACTCAGACACCACAATAATTTTTGTAGAAAAGAGGAAGGCTTAAATTTAGATAAGCCCGGTCTACACGCAACGATCTGTCTGCGCAGACATCGGCGCAGATGTCTGTACATGCAAAAGATCGCTGCAAATGTGGTGTGTTCACACGACACAAACCCCAAACTACTACTCGCCCGCCATCTGCCGGTGTTGAAAAGAAATATCAGTGGCAAGTGACTACGCTCCCTGTAAACGTCAAAAATTTAATTTAGTTATTTTGAAATATAGAAATGGAGGAAGTTCTGTTGTGGTCTGTGTTCGCAATTTGTGTTGCAAAAAACATTCAGAATAACCGCAGGAAACAGAGAAAGCGGGCAAAATGGTGTAGACAGTGGCTGCTAAAGCGAAAGCAGTTTTCTCACGTAAATTTACTGCGAGAGTTGCAGGGCGAACCTAACGACTGGCGAAATTATTTGCGGAACGATGTCGAAACTTATAATTATCTCTTAATGCTTGTAACCCTTCATATTATGAGGAAAAATGCTTGTATGAGAAGGGCAATTTCCCCTCATGAACGGCTGGCGGAAACATTGACACTCCAATTTCATCTTCAATTGTACTCTTGCTTGGTCTTGGCGTTTCTTGATCACTAAGAAAGCCAAGCAGATCAAAATACCATAACATTGGCTGGTATACTTGATCTATTCCTACACCAGATCTTCTAGATTTCTGAACTTTGGATAACTCTTTTCGGTAAACAGTTCGCAAGGATTTTTTTATTACTGTTTCTCTGTTTGCCAAGGCGTCAACTGCACGCAGGTTTTTCAATTAGAGCATTGTGTGCTGCTGTCTTTTTGTCTCGGTCACCGGTCACTATATTCTTTACTTTTAATCTTCCACAAACATGGGTGGTTTCTACATATTTCAATGAATTCACTTACAAACTCTCGAGAACACTGACGAGTATCAGCCATTTTAATGCCCTGTGCGCACAAATACAAACACTAGACTGAGCAAATAGCTGTTTCGCGCCAGATTTGCGGCGATCTCCTGTCCACACGCTCCAACTAGTTTGCGCAGTTGTGGTTTGAACCCACAGATTTGAGAGGTTTAGCTCAAACCTCCAACTCCAACTTCCAGGTTTGCACACACCTCAGGTTGGTGCAAATCTTCTGTCCACACGCAACGATCCGTCTGCGCAGATGTTATGTGCGCAGACATTTGCGCAGACAGATCGTTGCGTGTGGACGGGCCTTAAGATATGACGGTCGACTTTGCACAATCGATTACCGTAAATCGAGAATAATGATGTTAGTCAGAGATAGACTTACAGTCGGCCCTACGTGACATATGGCAGTGCTCGCTACGAGCTGTATATAAACGGGACTTCCATGGACTGGCAGCCAATAGTGACCTTCTCTGGTGTATCGAGCTAAAGTACCTACGCCTAAAAATAGATTCCAAACTGCCGTGGAACTCCCACATTACTGATGCGTATAATAGAGGTTTGGGCAGCATTTACAACCTATATCCACTGCTAAAAGGCAATGGCCTGACCACTAGGACTAAACTAAAGATATGGAAGTCAACACACTCATTCAACAGAAAACCCAGTCATTCTACACATGTTGCCGGCCGCTGGTGGCCGAGCGGTTCTATGCGCTTCAGTCTGGAACCGCGCGACCGCTACAGTCACAGGTTCGAATCCTGCCTTGGGGGAGGATGTGTATGATGTCTTTAGGTTAGTTAGGTTAAGTAGTTCTAAGTTCTAGGGGACTGATGACCTGAGATGTTAAGTCCCATAGTGCTCAGAGCCATTTGAACCATTCTACACGTTATGAAAATTCTCCACATCATCTCATTTCTTCACTCAGGTCAGATCCCTTTCACGTCAACTACAGACATCCGAAAAACACGATAACTAAACACTTCAGAGTGTAGCACACTCATAACACAACACATGCAGCCGGCCGGAGCGGCCGAGTTGTTCTAGGCGCTTCAGTCTGGAACCTCGCAACTGCTACGGTCGCAGCTTCGAATCCTGCCTCGGGCATGGATGTGTGTGATGTCCTTAGGTTAGTTAGGTGTAAGTAGTTCTAAGTTCTAGGGGACTGATGACCTCAGCTGTTAAGTCCCATAGAGCTCAGAGCCATTTGAACCATTTTGAACAACACATGCACAAACACAAATAACTCAAGCAAATAAACCGTCATTTCAAAGCGCCCTAGATCATGACAGAAGGCAAACTGGTGAAGTCCACTTGCTCTTCAGATCCTACTGAGCAAGAAATGTCCACCATGATATGACTCCGCCGCCGGCAGCCAGTCCTTGACTCATCTTGGAAGATGTTGCCTGCAGTTGGCGTCGAAATGTCAGATCGACAATGGCGTCTCAGCTAAGAAGTTTTAACTAATGATGACGCCAGCCGTGAAAGCCCACACGTTATAATTTTGTCTTTTATTATAAGATTATAAATTTTAACGAGACGAAACAATTTTTGACGAATAACAAAAGTATTGAATAACAAACAACTATATCAATTACGAAAACCATGATGAAACGAAATATGGAAATGTGCGCATAACCATCTATTGTGAGTAAATGAGCTTGGGGGTCACACGCTCAACAACAGACAGATGATGTCAGCCATCAGAACTTTCTTTCCATGCAAACCTGATGGTGACTTGGCGTGACGTGATGTGATGTGACGTGATGGGATGGACAGTGTGGACGTCACCATTTGAAATGCATTGCAGAATGCTTTGATGGGATGTGATGTGACATGACATGATGGCCATTATGAATTGGCGTTTAAATGTATTAGAAACTGTTTCGTTTCGTTATTTCTTTCATTGAAATTTTTAATTTTACAATGAGAGACGAAACATTAACTGAAGCAGTGAGGCAGCTGTCTGAATTGTATGACACGAGTGTACTAAATTACGTGCAGTCCGCTACATTTATGAAGTGGTTTTTTATAGACTATTTAATATTTTATGATGATATGGACTGCAATATGGCTGCAACTTGAAGTGAAAAAAGTACTGTGGGTAGAATCAGATTGATTAGTAAGTGGAATTTATTTGTATGTTGTCAGACATTTGTAAATGCTGCAAAAACAAATGGACAGAAACCTGCAGACTCTGCAACAGTGCGAAAATGATTTTTATGTGTATGTGTATATCAAGTAATCAAGTAATATATTAGTATTGTTTATGTAAATTTGTTTCTGTGGCAGGTTTATTTATTGTTAAGTAGCTCTATGGGCTGTATGTGTGAAAAGTTTTGCAACCATCAGTGCTCAATATTTATGTGGTTTCACTAGCTAACCCCAAAACAAGTAAGGCACTTGAACTATTAAAAGCGAAATACTAGACGCAAAGGAAACCTATAAACCTTAAAGGGAAAAGTATTGAGGGAGATGTGCCTATTGCACAGAAATGTGTATTGGATTCGCAGCTTAACCATTTTTCATGTGGTGTAGTGGCAGCTCATAACACTGTGTTCCATTTAGTAACTCTGGGTGAAATTTGATATAACAAATAAAAAACTAATGCTTCAACTTTCTAAAATACTTATAAAATTCAGATTCTTCTTCTTTGAGCACCTCATATAATGTGTGAAATTCCTCATCTGTACCATGTAATGATATGTTTTTGGAACCACACTATTTTTGTGTTTTGTTCTGCACTTCTGTTTTCCTTCGGTAACGTACAAGCTATCCCTGTAAACTACATATCATTTGAGAACAATAAATGTCATTTTCATACAAATGTGGACTCCAGCAACAACGTATGTAAACTACTGCATTGTGTAAGTGCACTTCATGTATGAAAAGAGTTGAAAATCATGCTGCGAATATCACGGTTCCTGAAAAAAAAAATTGAGGACAGCCAGGTGAGTTGAAATCACATGACTTGAATTGATCTGATGTGCTGTGCCATGATCGACAGTGTGAATACACCATGATGTGATGGTGTTGTGATGTGATGCTATTGGAATGGCCAATATGAATTAGCTTAGTTCAGGAGAGTTGAAACTCCAATAGAAGATTGTAGTATATTCCTAAAGTCATTATATGAAGTGGGTTCTTGAAAATTTGTTAGTAGACTTTCTTGAGATAGTTTACATCTACGTGCAAGAATCTGACAGTTCAGTTCTTTCAGCATCTCAGTGATACTCTCCCGTGTGTCAAGCAAACCTGTGATCTTTCATGCTGTCCTTCTCTGCATACATTCACTATCCCTGCTAGTCCTGTTTGGTATGGATCCCACACACTTGACTAATATTCATCCTAGAATAGGGTCACACAAGTGATTTGCAAGTAATCTGCTTTGTAGATGGATTGAATTTCAATAGTATTCTACCCATAAACCGACTTTCCTACCTGCTTTACTCACGACTTAACCTATGTGATCATTCCACTTCATGCCCCTACCAAGCATTGCAACCAAGTATTTATATGAGTTTATAGATTGCAGAGTGACTCATTACTATTATGCTCATAGGATACTATGTTTCTTCGTTTTGTTAAGAGCACAATTTTACAGTTCTGAACATTTAAAGTAAGCTGCCAATCATTGTTCCACTTTGAAATCTTGTAAAGGTCTGACTGAATATTTGTACAGCTTTATTCAGACTGTATTTCGGTGTAGATAACTGCCTCAGATGCGAAAAGTCTGAGGTTACTATTAATATAGCCTTCAAGATCGTTAATATACAATATGAACAGCAAGGGGCCCAACACACTTCCCTGGAGCACACCCAAAGTTACTTCTACATCTGTCGATGACTCTCCATCCAAGATAACACACTTTGTCCTCACTACAAAGAAATCCTCAATACAGTCACATATTTCGTCTGATACCCCATATGATTGTACTTTTGACAATAAGCATAGATGTGGTAGTGAGTCAAATGCTTTCCAGAAATCTAGAAATACTACATCTACCTGACTGCCTTGATCCGTGTCTTACAGAATGTCATGTGAGACAAGTGTGAGTTGGATTTCACATGATCTTTGTTTTCAAAATCAATGCTGGTTGGCATGGAGGAGGTTGTTTTGTACTGCTTATAATACGTTCTAAGATTCCACAACAAATGGATGTCAAGAATATTAGACAGCAGTTTGGTGGATTACTTCTGTTACCCTTCTTGTGGATGGATGTGGCCTGCGCTTTTTACTGTCTAAGGGACACATTGTTTTTGTTTGATGAGATCTACGATAGATTATAGCTAACACAGGGGCTAACTCAGCCACGAATTGTATATGGAATCTGATAGTGATTCCATTGGGCCCTGGGGCTTTGATAAATTTTAACATAATGTTAGGAAGAACTCCGTTTACAGCTGGTAAAATTGTTGTTTATTAAAACACGACCAGATTCGCGACTTTAAGTCACGTCATCAGGTGAACAATGTTAGAATATCAGAGGCATACCCATCGGTCCTACTCAAAATTTACTATTCAGAGAGTATCATCAATACTACGACGAGTGAAAGGTAAAGAAGACGTGCCCCATTCTTTAAAATTTACCTGCATCAGTATGACAGCAGGGCAGCTCAGTGCAGGGCAAAGCAAATTTGAAAGAATGGAGAACGTCTGAAGTTACTAATATATATTGCTGAAATAATGCAGAGCTTCTTGAGAGTGTTACTTGGCTTTTATTGTTTGACTGCATCCACAAAACACAATCAAATTAGCAATGATACAAAAACTCACAAAATAATTCCAGAACCAACACAAAGCGGTCAAATACAAAAACTAAGAATAATCAAGGAACCAAATGGGTTCTGTGCGTAGTCATACTCCGTTGCGTTGGAACGTCTCTGCTTTTAGCGTGACCACTAGAAATCACTGTCGTTAGCCAAACAGCCTCTCTGCTGAAAGTGCTGAGCACTCAGGACGTAAGGGTACTTGAAGCGTACCTGCCGACCTGCTCGTGTATGTCTATGTGGTACTTGCTCAGGAGATGTCTGCTGACTGGACGGTGGAGGCACAAGAGAAATTGTTTCCTCCGATAACCTCGGTGCTGGCTTGTTTGCTGGGTGCCGTTCTTCGTGACTGCCAGTAGGCATGTAAGCTGGCTTGCCTCTTTCTATTGACACCACTGTTGACTTTACATTGTAGGAGATTTCCATCGTTTCGGAGCAAAACTGAGTAAGGCCCCGAATACAGTTGTTGCAATGGTGGTCTGACGATGTCTGATCTCAACACAATGTGGGTATAACTGATCCAATCTTGGTGCATGAAAGTTGGTTGATATCCATGCCTAGTGCCTGGAATTGTGACCAGACGCGACACTTGTTGTCGTAACTGCGCTATGAATGTAGGTGATGTCTCAAATTCTCCTGTCGTAGGACTCCTGCCTTCAATGAAGTCCGCTGGGACACGGATATTCTGGCCATACACCATTTCTGCGGTAGACGTGCCTAAGTCAGCGGAGCGCAAACCAAGTAATACCAAAGGCAGAGCCTGTGTCCATTTATCTTCATGACACATAAGAGCTGCTTTTAAAGTCCGATGCCATCTTTCAACCATACCGTTTCTCTTGGAATTATAACTGGTAGTTTTGTGGTGGTTCATTCCTCACAGCTTGGCTAACCGTTGAATTAAAGTTGACTCAAACTGTCCCCCTCTATCCGTGATTACATGTACAGGACATTCAAAACGTGCTATCCACACGCCCATGAAGGTCTTTGCTGTCGTTTCTGCTATCGGAACGGCTTCCGCCAAACGGGTATATCGATCAATTACCATAAGAAGGTAGCGGAAATCATCTGAGGGCAGTAATGGTCCCACCAAGTGAAGATGGACGTGAGCGAATCTTTCGCAGCTGTCAGGAAAAGTCCCCAACGGAGAATGGGCATGATGACCAACTTTGCTTCTTTGGCAGGCCAAACACTCTTGCGCCCATCTTCTGTATTCTTTGCTTACCCCGTGCCATACGAAACGTTCTGTCACCAGGCGGACCGTGCTCCTGATGCCAGGATGGGCCAGATAGTGAACACTATGGAACGCTCGTCTGTGGTAGTCTGTTGGTACAAACAGGCGCTTTCTACCTGTAGAGACGTCGCACCAAACTTTGAGATTCGAGTTCAGCAATCTAATTTGCACTAGATGGAGACCCGTATTCTCTATGCTGCAACTCGGCATCCTTCTCTTGTGCCACTGCCGACTCGTGATAGTTAATAGTTTGGGATATGCCATTTATTTGGGAAAGATAATCTGTTGCAAAATTGTCTGCCCCTGCTATATGCCGTATGTCGATTGCGAATTGAGCTATAAATTCAACCTGTCTGTGTTGCCTTAGAGAACTGTATTTGCCTCACTGCTTGAAAACAAACGTTAAGGGTTTAAAGGTCCGTGAAAACGGTGAAGTCTTTGGCCTCTACTGACGTTATGAAATATTTGATTGCCTCAAAAACCGCTAGCAACTCACGATCATATGCACCCCAATTTCTTTGCCACGCTTTTCATTTTTTCACAAAAAATGCCAAAGGCTGCGACGCAAAAGTAACATATTGATGCAGGACTGCGCGTATGGCTGCCTGACTTGCATTGACAACAATTGCCAAAGGTACGGTCGGATCACGGTGTGCTAGAATCGTTGCGTCAACTACACCGTTTCTCTGACTCGAACGAGCGTTGCACTTCCATAGACCACTGAATTCCGCGCTTACCTTTAGCGTTGGTACCTGCTAGTGCTGCTGTGAATGGTTCCTGTTTCTCCTCCATCCCTGGTAAGTACCACCTGTAGAAGTTTACCATTCCTAGAAATCTTCGTAGTTCTTGGTATGTGGTCGGGGGTGATACTTGCTGTAGCGCTTGTACCTTCAGCGTTGGAGTAATTCCTGCTGCGGTAGCTAAATACCCTAAAAAAGTCCTAGGACACACTTGTCCTAGGACACACTTCTTGAAATTAATGGTCACACCATAATCACTGAGACGTTGAAAAACCTGTGTCAGATGATCCTTATGCTCGGTTGTAGTTCTAGAAAATACTATAATATACTATAATGTTATCAATGTAAGCGAAACAAAAATGCAAGTCGATAAACCTTTGCCATGTCTGGGCTGCATTTTTAAGTCCAAAAGTCATATACATGTGTTCGAAAAGGCCAAATGGGGTACTTATAGCTGTCTTTGGGACATCTTCTGCCGCTGCTGGAATTTGCATATAAGCTCCCGCACAATCCACTACACTGAACACGTGCGACCACGCTAGCAAATTGTTTATCTCCTGCAAATTCGGAACGGCTACTTATCTGGTATTGTCCTTGCGTTTAGTGCCCGGAAATCGCCACAAGGTCTCCACGTTTTATCTTTCTTGGGAACCAAATGCAAAGTCAGACGGACGGATAATGTTTTCCTTCAACAATTTCTCAAACTTGTTTTGCTATTACTAGGCGGTCAGGTGGTGATTTCCGTGGCCGTGCAGACACTGGTGGACCTGGTGTGGTTTTGATTAAATGTTGCGTATTATGTTTCACGTCTTTCTTCTCGTATTGTGGTGTAACAGTCTCGGGAAAGTATTGAAACAGCTGCGTAAACTCATTTGTGACGAATGCTTCTCGCATCTGTTTCATGGGATAAGGTGCCTGGGTGCCTCTTGTACTGCAACCGGAAGTATTGTCGGTTAGACAGTCATTCCTGACATCAGGCAGCAAGCTGAAATGCGCGGGGAAGTCTGCTCCTATTATTGGTTCTGCTACGTCAGCAACAATAAAGTGCCACTGATATCTCTTCCCCAGTCCGAAATCTAGCGGCAGAGTTATTTCACCACATGTCTCAATCACCGAGTTGTTTGCTGCAGATAACTGTAAGGGCATGGGCTTCACACGAACACGTAACATCTTGTGCGGGTATAAGGAAGCATCCGACCCTGCGTCTATGAGGAAATTGCACCGCGAAAGTTTGTCTGCCACAAAGAGTCTGTTCGAGAACGAATTGTTTTGTTGGCGCTGTGGCGCTGTAAGTAAATACCGCAGCCGGTCGCGCCTATTGCCGGCCGCTCGAGAAGTTTGGGTAATTGCACGGTGGTGAGCATCGTGTTGCACGTTCACCAAAACGCTCGTGATACCAACAAAGTTGATGTCGATATGGACTCCGGCTGTTGCCCCAACATTTTCCGACGTTTCTGAATTTTTTTTTCTCTTTATCGTCAACTTCCGTTTGCTCATGCTGCACTGTTAACGTCTCTACTTGGCATGACAGTTGCTGTACTGCATTTGACGACTGTTGCAACTCGTCCTGTATATCTGTATGGTACTTCCGCTGTGTTGCTGCGGCCATCTCTTTTGACGCTGCTGCATAATGTCGCCGGCCGTGGTGGCCGAGCGGTTCTAGGCGCTACAGTCTGGAACTGCGCGACCGCTACGGTCGCAGGTTCGAATCCTGCCTCGGGCATGGGTGTGTGCGATGTCCTTAGGTTAGTTAGGTTTAAGTAGTTCTAAGTTCTGAGGGACTGATGACCTCAGAAGTTGAGTCGCATAGTGCTCAGAGTCATTTGAACCATTTGAAGCATAATGTCGTGGAAGCTCTATGATTGGTGGTACCGGAAGTGAAACTGTTTCCTGTACTCGGTCAACCATCTCTGCCAGCTTATCTAAATTCAATTCCATGCTTGAATGTACGATGTTTTGCACTGATACAGGTAGGCGACTTGTCCACAGCACTCGCAGCATTGTGTCTTGCATTTCCGTGTCCGCTGCGAGGTTTCTCAGGCGTCGGAGAAATTGCGAAAGCGTCTTGTCTTCCACCTCTTCATGATGCAATAGATGTAGGATTAGTTGCTCAAACGACTTGGAAACCCGTTGTATTAACGCTGACTTCACGTGTTGGTAACAGTTTTCTGATGGTGGGCTGACAATTATATCTTCCACCACAGATGCGTAGTTTTGGTCCAACTGGCATACCGCATAGGCGAACTTTGTTTTCTCGTTTGTTATTCCACTATACCGGAAATTTGCTTCTGCCTGTGGAAACCAAATTTTCGGGTTCTGTGGCCAAAACGGCGGTAAATGTAGAGCCATCTGCGAGATTAAACCTGTATCTAATTCGCAGCTGTTACGAAACGGCACGAATGAACGTTCAATTGGAGTTGCTTGAACTCCGCTGCTTTCGTCTTCCTGCCGTCCAATTTCTGTACGTGATCGAGTCCCTTACATTTTGTGGTCACTTTTTCTTGTGAGCTAATTTTCGTGTTGGTAATAGTCGCCACTGAAGTTACTAATATATACTGCTGAAATAACGCAGAACTTCTTGGAAGTGTTACTTGGCTTTTATTGTTTGACTGCGTCTACAAAACGCAATCAAATTAGCAACACACAAAAACTCACAAAATAATTACAGAACCAACATGTAGCGGTCAAACACAAAAACTAAGATGCTTTTAGCGCGACCACTCGAAATCACTGTCGTTCGCCACGTCCTCTTTACCTTTCGCTCGCCGTAGTGTTGATGATATTCTCTGAATAGTAAATTTTGACTAGGATCTATGGGTATGCCTATGATCTTTTAACTTTGTTCACTATATGATGCGGTTTAAAGCCGCGAAACTCGCAGTGTTTTAATAAACAACAATTTTAATAGTTGCAAACAGAGTTTTTCCTAACATCATGCCTTTCAACAATCTCAGTTGTCCTGAATATAAAATAGTTTGTAAACTGTGATAGTTTCAGCTGTTTCTCAACACCACTGAGATTAATATCTATTTCATTAATCTTTCAGTGATACGAGAATTAAGATGGGGCAATACTCTTTGGTTTTTCCTTCTAAAGGAGCATTTGAAAACAGGGTTAAGCATTTCTACTTTTGATTTGCTATTCTGAATTTCAATTCTAGTCTGATCCGTGAGTGACTGGACACTAACTTTGGTGCCACCAATAGCCTTTACATATGAGCAGAATTTCTTTGGTTTTTGTGGAAGTTAATTTGACAATATTCTGCACAGTAGTCACTGATGACTTCATACATTGGTCTCTTTCATTCAGCATCTCTCTATCTGTAGCCCTATGCTTTGTTTTATATCTATTATGCAACAGTCCTTGTTTCTTTAGAAATTTCTTTAAAGTGACAGTATACCATGGATGACCTCTTGCTTGTGAACTGTCCTACTGGATATGGTATATCTATCCAGTGTATGGTCAATATTCTTTCTCTACATGCTACTGTCATGAGCTAAAAGTTTCAAGTTCCTCATTGAGGTATAACACTATTGTTTCTCTGTCTAATTTTCTAAACATACAAATCCTACTGCTTGTTTTAGTTGCCATTTGTGCTTTGGTATTCATTCTTGCTATAACTGGCTCACAGTCACTGATAACAATTTCGATGTGGACTTCCTCAAAGAGGTCAAATTTGTTTGCTGCCATTTACTCTAATATATTCCCATAATGACGGTTTCTGAACTACCTGTTCTAGGTAGGTATTTAGTAAAGTTTCAAGTACCAATATCAAATGCCTATAAGGCCTACTGCAAGCAAAAAGCTTCGTTAGGAAATAGTTTCACGTTTCATTCATACGCACCAGTTTTTGAAGCACGAGATCTAAAAGTAGTATTACGAAATTTTTTTATATAAATTTGGAATCGTCTAATTCTTCCATAATTTGTGTGATGTCCCCATTTCTGCTCCTTCCTCTTGTCATCAAAAATTCTGTAGCTATTCCTGCCATTGTCAAAATTTGTTCGCCGATTAACGTCATAAACCCTGCCAGAATCACAGGTTTAGTTATCCCACGATTGTTCTCCCGTTAGGCGTTGTTACATATTCGTACAACACGTTTTCCGCGTTACTTCCAGAATAGAACTTAAACGGCTGATAACCGGGGACTGTACAACTGGTCCTTACAAGTGTAGCGATCTGGCCAAAAATTTTCTGTCAAAATTTCATTTTCTTTGATACACCGAGAAGATACTATGTAATCTTTCTCACCTGTTATTCCTGTTAGTCATTTATTTCCACTCTGGTAGTCTGAATCTATGGATTTCGCTAGTAATTATAACAACGCTGAACATTTGCAAACCCAATCAACCACATAGACAGCGATTGGCGTTCATCTGTTCGTCTTTACTCCGCTCAGCTCGTATAGCCCCGTCCCCTTTTGTCTGCGGAAAGTTTATTTCTAGATGCGACGAGTATTCTCCTATCAGAGACATCACGCACACTATGCACGCATTCAAAAATCAATTTATGGTTCATTCAGAAATCAACTTAAAATGTGTTCAAAAATGTTCAAAAACCTAGAGGGATGCGTTTCAAAATCATATGAATAATCGATAGACCAAAGTGCGCTGGACGATAGGCGCTTTGTGAAATATCAATATGGCGCCCCCTTTTCCCGGTAGCATCTAGCTGCGACTGCTTGCACGGCCAACAGCCACATTCCTGTAGCCAGAAGCGGAAGAACCTACTACTCAAACGCAACTCAACTGCGCATGCGCCCGCTCGCAACTGCTAAAACGAATCTAATGTAAACAGTTGTGACTTCACGCTCATCGGAGGCAATTTGTTGTTATGAAGCATTGCATAGTCTTCCTAAAGCCTTTGACACATTGTGCTGTTGGCAGCAGCTTGCACGAGCACTGTGTATCGTTGTCGCATATGGCGCATTTCCTTTGCAATTAAGTTATTTTCGTTTTTTTCCCTCGTTTATGTTTTGTTGTCGAAGTTTTATTCTGCAGTACCGGGATACAGTAATATCCTTTGATAGAGCATCGGTTCTTACCAGTCAAAATCACAAAAATTTAACTGAAAACTTAAACAATGAAAACTTCCCGGAATTTTAAAAAATTCCTGGGTTTTTCCCGGTTTTGTCCCGGACGAAAAAATTCCCTGGTTTTCCCCGGATCTCCCGGTTGTCCTTGGTCGTATGCACCCTGTTAAGTTCATTAGCAAATACTAATTGACTGGAGATGGAGAGAGTCTTGCTGGTAGCAACACCTCCCAGGGGAACACTGAACACAGTATCTTTCAGACAGCCCCACAGCCACGAGTCACACAGATTAGGGTCAGGTGATCGGGACCGCCAGGCTGTAGGGAAATGGCGGCTGATAATTTCACCATTTCCGAAATGGCGCTTCAGCAGCTGCTTAACTGGATTTGCAATGTGCCGAGGTGCACCATCTTGTATAAAAAGGATCCCATCCACACAGCCACGCTGCTGGAGAGCTGGAATAACGTGGTAGCTTACCAGTGATGCTACAGGTAATAGGACTAGAATCACTTGTCGCTTCGAAAAAATATGGCCCTATGATAAACAAACCCGCACCAGACAGTGACCTTTTCAGGATGAAGTAGTACTGGTTGATTTACATGTGGATTTTCCGTTGCCCATATTCGACAATTCAGTGTATTGACATATCCTGTCAGATGGAAGAGGGCTTTGTCTGTCCACAAAATCTTCCACGACCAATCACTGCTCACTTCCATGCGAGCAAGAAATTCTAAAGCAAAGGTCTCTCTTGCTGGTAGGTCAACAGGAAGCAACTCATGCACATAGGTTAAATTTGAATGGATAGCAAAGAAGGCTGTTTCGTAGTATTTTATGCACTGTGCTCATGGGTATGACCAATGTTTTGGCAATTCTCCATGCACTACACGTTTGCACACCACCACTCGTCTGCTTCTGCATTGCTGTGGCCACTGCTTCCACTGAGGTCCAATCAATTTGTTCCCTCCCTCTACCAGGTTGCACACCAAAAGAACCGGTCTTTTAGAATTTCCTAATCATTTTCTCGAGACCCACAGCAGTCATCAGGCCAACGCCTTTTTTCAAACCCTTCTGTTGTAATGGCGATCGGAACAGTCGCCGGGTTGTAGTGACGGAAACGTGGCGGGACCCGCGGAGTGGCCCGCGAACAACGACACAATGGGAGTGGACAGACACGACCAACAAAGGACCTTACGACACAACAAGAACGGACAACAGAGTTATGAAGACCAAACAAGACAACCACATCCACTCGTAAAGAAAACACAAAAGTCAATACGCTGTCTAATTCGAGGCGATATGTCCGGAGACGTACGCAAGTTTAGACTGGCAGACTGAGCTTTTTTTTTTTCCTTTGTTGAATTTCGATTCCCCCCGGAGGGGGCGGGCTGGCAGCAGCTTAGTATGCCGCTCTTCAGCCTACAGACTTTGTTAAAAAGATGAAGAGAATAAATAATAAAAACAGGCGATAAAATCGGAGAATTAAACAGTAACATGGCGAAAAAATCGTGGACCTTAAAACATAGAACAAAGGGATGATGATGCTAATAAAATACATACGAAGCAGACAGGTAAAACAATAGACAGACAATTAAAAAAGACGGCGACAGTCTAGTTTCTGTTCGCAAAAGACATAAAATTTACACCCAGTGACAGCATTGTTTCTGTTCGCCACATGAGAAAGACAAACAACACTGAACATTCACTGGAACACTGCACTAAAAAGTTAGCAAATGTGACATACCACAGCCGAGAGCAGGTGGGGGGAAACTGGACAGATGATGGGAAAATAAAAGAAGGGGGGAAGGAGAGGAAAATCGAAGGGGGGGAGGTGGGAAAGGAGCCGATGGAGGATGAGGACCCATAAGAGAGGTGGGGGGTGCTGGGCAGACATGACAGGGAGTGGGGAAGGCAGAGGAGGGGAATACAAAAGGACACGGGGGGGGGGAGTAGGGAGAGGTTTGGTGGGGAGAAAACAGGATGGAAGGGGGGGAAGAGGGAGCCCAGGGAAAGGACAGAGGAAAGGAGGGGGAGTGAGGATCAGAGTTGATAGGAGGGATAAATGGAGGGAAATCATCCGGGAGGGGGAGTTGATGGAAGCCACCTTGGGAAAGGAGATGTAGGATGTAGAGATGGAGGGTAGGGGGGACACAACAGTGAAGACGTGGCAGGGGGTGGGGATGGGAGAGGAGAGGAGCAACCAGGGGGTGAGGGGGTTCAAGGTGGCGGGAGGTGTAGAGGATGCCGATATGTTCGAGGAATTGGAGTAGATGGGGGAAAGGAATGAGATCATAGAGGATCCGCGTGGGGGACGGGAGGCATATACGGAAAGTGAGGCGGAGTGCATGACGCTCAAGGATCTGCAGGGACTTATAGAATTTGGGGGGGGGCAGATATCCAGGCAGGACTGGCATAACAGAGGATGGGACGAATTAAGGATTTGTCGGTGTGGAGGATGGTAGAGGGGTGCAACCCGTATGTCCGGCCAGAGAGGAGTTTGAGGAGTCGGAGGCGGTTGTGGGCTTTGGATTGGATAGACTGGAAATGAGGGATCCAGGTGAGGTGACGGTCAATGGTGAGGGCAAGGTAGGTGAGGGTGGGGGAGAGGCGGACAGGATGGGCACAGACAGTAAAGGAGAAATCCAGGAGCCGGAAGGAGCGAGTGGTATGACCTACGATGATTTCCTGGGTCTTGGAAGGATTGAGTTTCAGGAGCCACTGGTTACACCATGCAGCAAAAAGGTCAAGGTGATTCTGGAGAAGGCGTTGGGACCGTAGGCGAGCGAGGGCGAGGAATGCGGTGTCATCAGCATATTGCAAGAGGTGTACTGGAGGGGGGGGGGGGTTGGGGTATTTCTGCCGTGTACAGGAGGTAGAGGAGAGGGGAGAGGACAGAGCCCTGGGGCACACCTGCAGAGGGGTAGAAGGTGTGGGAATTGGCATTACAGATGGTAACATAGGAGGGGCGGTGGGAGAGAAAGGAGGCCATCAGACGGATGTAGTTGATAGGGCAGACTGAGCGACAGGCAGGCGCTTAAGTACTCGATCGGGGACGCCGCTATTGGCCACTGCAACCACATGTTCTACTGTGGCGCCCTCACTCTAAATGTCGGCCAGGAGGCGCACGCGGCCACAGCTTACGGCGCGATGGTACCTTCGACCATAAATATAATAGACTGGCCCTGACGTCATTTTCGTGGCTCCAACATCTCTGGGCTAAAGTCACGTGAATGTTGGCAAAACATGGTTGTTTCGTGTTGCGCTTATGGCTGTACTCAGCGTTTTGTCAGGGGAAATGGCATTACATTTCACGTGTGTTTCTTTGATAGTGCAGATGCGTTTATTGGAATCTGCTGAAGTGACTTTTATATGTTTTTTACACTTGAAATAGAGTATCACGTAAATTAAAGTGTTGAAAGTGATGCCTGTAAAGTCATACTCATACTACATTTTGAAAAGTATCTGTGATAATTCAGTTACAGAAGTAAGTATAACTGTTTCTCGTTCCTACTCATAGGTTCCCTAAGGATGAAAACCGAAGGCAGCTTTGGATACAGGCCCAGAAACGGAAAAACTTTAAGCCATCTGCACATACGCGCCTTTTTGTATATACAAGTGAAATTATAATAAGGTAAGAGCACCTATAGTCGACACATGAAGAGAATTTTTTTCTACCTTCTAATACTATTAAATAAATGTAGGCTCCAATATTATTTTCTGAAACTTCAAAGTCTCACCTTTCATCTAAAATACGAGGTGCATTCAAGTTCTAAGGCCATCGATTTTTTTTCTCCGGACTGGAAAGAGATAGAAACATGCGCATTGTTTTAAAATGAGGCCGCGTTCATTGTCAATACGTCCCAGATATGGCAACACCGTACGGCAGATGGAATTTTACCGCCAGCGGCGAGAATGAGAACTGTTTTAAATACTTAAAATGGCGACGTTTTCCTTACTTGAACAGCGTGCAATCATTCGTTTTCTGAATTTGTGTGGTGTGAAACCAATTGAAATTCATCGACAGTTGAAGGAGACGTGGTGATGGAGTTATGGATGTGTTCAAAGTGCGTTCATGGGTGGGACAGTTTAATGAAGGCAGAACATCGTGTGACAACAAACCAAAACAACCTCAGGCTCGGACAAGCCGGTCTGACGATATGATCGAGAAAGTGGAGAGAATTGTTTTGGGGGATCGCCGAATGACTGTTGAACAGATCGCCTCCAGAGTTGGCATTACTGTGGGTTCTGTGCACATAATGCTGCATGACGACCTGAAAACGCGAAAAGTGTCATCCAGGTGGGTGCCACGAATGCTGACGGACGACCACATGGCTGCCCATGTGGCATGTTGCCAAGCAATGTTGACGCGCAACGACAGCATGAATGGGACTTTCTTTTCGTCGGTTGTGACAATGGATGAGACGTGGATGCCATTTTTCAATCCAGAAACAAAGCGCCAGTCAGCTCAATGGAAGCACACAGATTCACCGCCACAAAAAAAATTTCGGGTAACCGCTAGTGCTGAAAAAATGATGGTGTCCATGTTCTGGGACAGCGAGGGCGTAATCCTTACCCATTTCGTTCCAAAGGGCACTACGGTAACAGGTGCATCCTACGAAAATGTTATGAAGAACAAATTCCTTCCTGCACTGCAACAAAAACGTCCGGGAAGGGCTGCGCGTGTGCTGTTTCACCAAGACAACGCACCCGCACATCGAGCTAACGTTACGCAACAGTTTCTTCGTGATAATGCAGGAGGATCTGCAGCGAATTGACGCATGGTGCAGGGAATGGCAATTGAATCTCAACGTAGACAAGTGTAATGTGCTGCGAATACATAGAAAGATAGATCTCTTATCATTTAGCTACAAAATAGCAGGTCAGCAACTGGAAGCAGTTAATTCCATAAATTATCTGGGAGTACGCATTAGGAGTGATTTAAAATGGAATGATGATATAAAGTTGATCGTCGGTAAAGCAGATGCCAGACAGATTCATTGGAAGAATCCTAAGGAAATGCAATCCGAAAACAAAGGAAGTAGGTTACAGTACGCTTGTTCGCCCACTGCTTGAATACTGCTCAGCAGTGTGGGACCCGTACCAGATAGGGTTGATAGAAGAGATAGAGAAGATCCAACGAATAGCAGCGCTTTTTTTTACAGGATCATTTAGTAACCGCGAAAGCGTTACGTAGATGATAGATAAACTCCAGTGGAAGACTCTGTAGGAGAGCCGCTCAGCAGCTCGGTACGGGCTTTTGTTGTAGTTTCGAGAACATACCTTCACCGAGGAGTCAAGCAGTATATTGCTCCCTCCTACATATATCTCGCGAAGAGACCATGAGGATAAAATCAGAGAGATTAGAGCCCACACAGAAGCATACAGACAATCCTTCTTTCCACGAACAATACGAGACTGGAATAGAAGGGAGAACCGATAGAGGTACTCAGGGTACCCTCCGCCACACACCGTCAGGTGGCTTGCGGAGTATGGATGTAGATGTAGATAACAACTCTGAAGTGATTCCTCATGCTCCCTACTCACCTGACCTGACTCCTAGTGACTTTTGGCTTTTTCCAACAATGAAAGACACTCCGTGGCCGCACATTCACCAGTCGTGCTGCTATTGCCTCAGCGATTTTCCAGTGGTCAAAACAGACTCCTAAAGAAGCCTTCGCCGCTGCCATGGAATCGTGGCGTCAGCGTTGTGAAAAATGTGTACGTCTGCAGGGCGATTACGTCGAGAAGTAACGCCAGTTTCATCGATTTCGGGTGAGTAGTTAATTAGAAAAAAAATCGGAGGTCTTAGAACTTGAATGCACCTGGTATATCATTTTTTTAAACTGATAGTTTAAACTTTTGTAAAAATAGTAGGAACTGAATCTTTGAAGTGCACCTAAAATTGATACTCTAAAATGGACCTGCTCCTAAAGTCGACAATTTTGGCACCTATAGTTGAATAATTCCCATATCCCATTTTCTTTTATAAGTGACTAGAGCTCAAAACGCGGCGAATGCAATATTTAAAGTTATGACACGAGCCCACTCTTACTGTTTAAAAGAATTTTAACGACATTCTACTTTAATTGATAGTTTATTGTAATTTCGTTCCGCTGCCCACCAGAGAGGCGTTCGATGTATTTGTTAGATTTTATAAATGGTACTCTGAACAACTCCAGGTCAAATGTAGTTGTAACATAATTTTTCGCAAATAAAAAAGTTTGGCAGTCGATTGAGAAATGTGGGTGAAATACGATACAAACATAGGATGGCAGACCGCTGATTTGAAATCCCGCCACGTTTTGCCAACAGTCACGTGGTTTATGTTGGAGCCACACCAGCCCTATAGCTTCTGCACAGCAAGGCCGCTCTACTGGTACCTATGGTCGAAGAATGGTACAGAGACCTCTATGGGTCTTCGACGTTCATGACGTCTGGCGGGGATTCAAATTCCGCGGCGCGCGATACCAGACCTTCAGTGTCCGGAACTTCTGCAGAGCGATGTGTGCACAGTCATCATTCTTGTAATACACCTTTACAAGCAGAGCGCGATCCTGCATTGAGACAGTCATGGCGAACATCGCAGACGCGAAAGAGGAAAAGCCTAGTACCCAGCACATTTATACCAACTTCAATGGGTCGTGTGTATGACAGGTGTTTTCATTTACGTATTCTGACACATACAGCGCCATCTATTGATCAACTTTTTCACACTACTTTTTTCTGCCATCCGTTTTCTCCCTTCTCCGATAACATTCCGTTGCAGTCAGATATCATTCTGACCAGTGGTGTTATTTCTACAGCGGTTTGAAAGTTTAACTTCAATTATAATCACCCTGTACTTCCAGCACCTCACATTAATTAACCCCCCAAGTTTTGTACCTCACTCGCTATGGCGAGAAACTTTAAGACGATAAATCTACTACCTTCCACACCAAAGAAATGACATAGGTTCTTTTGATACATGCACTATATACACTAAAGAGCCAAATAAACTGGTACATCTGCCTAATACCGTGTAAGTGCCGCAACACGACATGGCATGGACTCGACTAACGTCTGAAGTAGTACTGGAGGGAACTGACACCGTGAATCCTGCAGGGCTGTCCACAAATTTGTAGGAGTACGAGGGGGTGGAGATCTCTTCTGAACAGAACGTTGCAAGGCATCCCAGATGTGCTCAGTAATGTCCATGTCTGGGGAGTTTGGTGGCCAGTGGAAGTGTTTGAACTCAGAAGAGTGTTCCCCGAGCCACTCTGTAGCAATTCTGGACGTGTGGGGTGTCGCAGTGTACTTCTGGAATTTCCCTAGTCCGTCGGAATGCACAATTCACATGGATGGATGCAGGTGATCTGACAGGATGCTTCCATACATGTCACCTGTCAGAGTCGTATCTAGACGTATCAGGGGTCCCATTTCACTCCAACTGCACACGCCCTACTCCATGACAGAGCCTCCACCAGTTTGAACGATTTCTTGCTGACATGCAGGGTCCATGGATTCATGAGGTTGACTCCACACCCGTACACATCCATCCGCTCTACACAATTTGAAACGATACTCGTCAGACCAGGCAACACGTTTCCAGTCATCAACAGTCCAATGTCGCTGTTGATGGGATCAGGCGAGGCGTAAAGCTTTGTGTCGTGCAGTTATCAAGGGTACATGAATGAGCCTTCGGTTCCGAACGCCCATATCAATTATGTTTCGTTGAATGGGTCGCACGCTGACACTTGTTGATGGCCCAGCATTAAAATCTGCAGCAGCTTGCAGAAGGGTTGCACTTCAGTCACGCTTATCGATCTCTTAAGCAGTCGTTGGTCCTGTTCTTGCAGGACCTTTTTCCAGCCGCAGCGATGTCCGAGATTTGATGTTTTACCAGATTCCTGATATTCACGGTACGCTCGTGCAATGGTCGTACGGGAAATTCCCCACTTCATCGCTACCCCGGAGATGCTGTGTCCCGCTCATGCGCCGACTATAACACCATGTTCAAACTCACTTAAATATTGATAACCCGCTATTGTAGCAGCAGTAACCGATCTCACAACTGTGCCACACACTTGTTATCTTATATAGGAGTTGCCGACTGCAGTACCGTATTCTGCCTGTTTAAATGTCTCTATAACTGAATACGCATCCCTATACAAATTTCTTTGGTGCTTCACTGTAGCTTTCTAGAGGTATAGAGTGCCCACTTTTCACACCAGATTATGGTTCGGAACTTTTGATATGCTCGCATCAGTTTTATGGAGTGATCATCATCAACAAAAAATGCATGAAACAGGTATATATTACGAGGAAATAGAAAAATGTATAACAGCTGTGCTTGACATGTGAAATTACACACCACACTGCGCTAACTCCGTTAGCAGAACACAGTCTCTTCTATACACAAAAACTGTCAAGCAAATGTATACACAGGGTTTGCAGGAGCCACCGTCACTGACTTAAGAAAGGAGTTTGAAACGTTTTACTCAAGTCACTTGTGCTAACAGTTATGAAGTATTGTTCCAGTGTTTGGTGTCCATACCAAGAAAGTATCTGAAAGAGAGAAATGATAGAAATGAACACTTTCCAAGAGCTACACAGTTCTGCACTTAAACACGTTATAATGCTAGAGCTTTGCAGTTTTGGATCTATTACTCGTGTGGAATGCAACGCTGTTAATATTTCAATGTAAGAAATATATTTCCAGCTTATGACATACATCTTCCCTGCAAGTTTTTCTCCGATAAACTACAGTGACAAACTGGAAGGTGATAAAACAACTACTTTGCGCACCGAAGAAAATATTGATTCCTTATACACAAACAGTACATGGGTTTACGAAGTTCAAGCCCAATTACAGTTCGTAAATTATGATATGTTCACAACAGCCCTAAAAATGATCGTCTACAGTCGAAAATGCATACGAAGTAACAATGACATGTTACGAGGAAATAAACACTATGATCAGAAACCAGAGGAGATGTAACAGTCTTATCGCAATTTACTTCCACCCCTGCTAAATTTTCTCTTCTACACACAAGTCATGGTCCAATGTTCGGTTGTATTGCTCATGTTTGGGATAATATGGCCGTTTCACCTTGGCACCACGTCTCTAAAATGCCTTTTCTTTCTACTGTTGAGATATATATATGTAGCCTATGTCCGCTCTCCTCCAGAACACGCAATTTTACTTCGGTATGTACTCATTCATGGCATTTTTTCTCTAATATTATGTATTTCGAGTAAGTTTTCGTGATTTTGCTAGGTGTTCGCGATTTTACATATTTCATTGTTTTTCCCTCAATTTCAATTACTTCACTATACCATTCGGCTAATGTGCTGTTTTATCTCGTACATAAGAATGACTCGTGAAGGACAGTCTCCCTCTGTCCAACAAACATCTAGCACACAAAATAGCGTGGTTGGGGGTGACCTTGTGCCGTCATTGTGGATCTTCATAACGTAAAAGGTGGCGGGCTAGGCGTAGCAGGATGTCTTGGATGGTTGTTATTACTCAAGAATCTAGACAATCTTGTTACAAATATTGGTAATAAAAATTATATCGAAGATGTTATGCTCTTTAGCAGGATGAATTTAAATGAGCTTACATCCGTTGCAGAAACGTTTTGTGAAGAGTATTTCGCTATCTGCAGAGCTGTAGCACTGTCGAAAATAACGTACAAGTGATTGAAATCGAGCCTTTGCGATTGGTAATAGCGTGCAGAATCTATATGTATGTGTGTAGAGCTGTCAGGGGTGGATGCTTGCAGTTTGGACGCATAACTTGCCAACCATTCGTCTCTAAATGACGGTGCTGGGGAGACTCACTCTGCAGATAGAGAGAGACGAGAACTCTTTATGGCCCAAGGTGCTACCTGAAAACGTCACACTGTCAACTAACGAATAACTTATTACTGGCGTAATAAAAATAAATACCCAAAAGCTACAATTTGTAGATGTTCTGACAAGATTGTGGGTACACATCAGAGTTGGAAGGTATGAAGAGAGATAATGAAGCACATCTGGTAAGCAATAAGAGCATATCGTTATTGAAAAAACAAATGTGAGCAGCAAAAGAAATTAACTCTGTACACATGTCCACTCCTTATTGCAGATCCATATACGATGGAATGGAAGTCAAATGAACATGTAAAACTGTTTCCTGACTTTGAGTTTCCCTCGAGTGCAGTGCTGCATGAGTCTGCAGACAAGCTCTCTGATGGGTCAGAGCAGTATACAGAATTCTTTCCAGACTTCGCATTTCCAGTACATTCATCATCTGCACCACTCATTGAGCCTTATATAGGTATGAAGCGACTGTTGCTTTACTTTTCATGGTTGTCCTATCCAAAATGCATGCATGTGGATCATCAGAAAGAGGGGATTTCTTAGGATTTTTTTAGCAGGTTGGTGTGTAAGGCACGCAAATATTCTGGTGGATATAATACATCTTTTAAGCGAAAAGAAAAATTCTGTGGAATAAATATGCCGAGTAGCGATGAAATGGTTCAAATGGCTCTGAGCACAATGGGACTTAACATCTGAAGTCATCAGTCCCCTAGAACTTAGAACCACTTAAACCTAACTAACCTAAGGACATCACACACATCCATGCCCGAGGCAGGATTCGAACCTGCGACCGCAGCGGTCGCGCGGTTCCAGACTGTAGCGCCTAGCGATGAAGAATTAATTTATATACATGTGATAGGCGTAAGAGAGATAAAACGTCAGACAATTTTTATTTCCAAGAAAAGGATAAAAACCTTCATTATTATTCTTGTGTTCGGTCTGTTAGAGTTTTGAGAGAAACGTCTTAGCGTAATCTACCAGACCGTGTACAATTATTTAGTTGATAAAGTTAAGTCAACAAAAACACCGGTGTTTTATTTAAAATGATAGTATACCTAATCTAATTGTATCTGCCATAAACAATCTGTCTTTGTGTAGTAATGTTCCCAGCAATCAGCGCGAAGATAATTGACGAAGGATAATGGTCGTTAACTAACATTTTATTAGCGGTCTCGTATCGTAACATGTGTCCTTTCAGATCAGCGACCTGTATCTTTTAAATATCGACGTCTGACGTTTCCTTGTCTGGCGACCGTAAGTAACAAAATAACATTTTAATGGTTTTTAATTACGAGAGCCTTTATTCCTTCGAGGCTTTGCAAAATCACTTAGAAGAAAGTCATCATAAAAGTCAAGCAAAGTTATATTAATATTAAAACTTAAATTCTGTTTGAGAGACCGCAACTCAAACGTGTAATACGAATATTTATGTCATTTGATGAATAAACCAATCTTTATAGAAAATCGAACAACACTTCGGCATTTCAGCAATACGACCATTTACGTATGGAAAACTGTCGAAAAAATATGAAAAATAACATAAAATCTGTAAAATTCGAGAAAAATCTGTATGATCTCGAAAAACATGTGAAATACGTAAAATTGAAGGAAATACGACGAAATATGTAAAATCGCGAGAACCTATTAAAATTACGGAAACTGACTGAGAATACATAAAATTAGAGAAAAAATGCCATGAAATGAGTAATGAGCAAAGTCAATAAGTGGACGAGTGGTTCTAGGCGCTTCAGTCTGGAATCGCGCGACCGCTACGGTCGCAAGTTCGATACCTGCCTCGGGCATGGATGTGTGTGATGTCCATGGTTAGTTAGGTTTAAGTAGTTCTAAGTTCTAGGGGACTTATGACCTCAGATGTTGAGTCCCATAGTGCTCAGAGCCATTTTACCAAAATCAATAAAGTTGCGTGTCCTGCAGGAAAGTGGACTGATGCTACGTATACACAACTTAGTAATGGAAAGAGGGCGCATTCTAGAGATATGGTGTCAAGGAACAATCGTCATAAGGTACCACATATGAGCAATACAGCCTATCATCGGACCATGACATGTGTGTGATAGAGGAAGGCTACTAGGGGTGGTGGTAAACTGCAACTCCTCTCGTAGTGTTTATTTCCTCGTAAGATGTCGCTGTTTCTTCGTATGCATTTTCAGTTGCCGACGATCATTTTATAGGTCTGCTGTGGACATACCGTAATTTTCGAAGCATAACCGGGCTTGAACTTTGTAAACAGCAGGCGTCATACACCTCCAGAAACCTATATAATGCTTGTGTTTTACAGAATCGATGTTTTCTTTGTTGTGCAATGTAGCTGTTTTATCACCCACCACTCGAAAAATGACCCCCTATTTAAACCTACAAACAAATGCACACTAGCTGTTGTCCTCGACATCGAACGTGCCTTTGATAAGCTGTGCCATCGGGGCCCACCGTTCAAACTGTCGCAAGTAGGAATACCAATGACTGATGACCATAGATGTTAAGTCCCATAGTGCTCAGAGCCTCAGGAATACCAACCAGTATGATCCGGATAATAAAAGCTTACATAATCAATAGAACCGGCAGATTACACATAGGGGACCAAACATCAGATCCCTTTTATCCCACAAGCAGGAATCCCCCAAGAAAGAAAACTATCACTTCTACAGATACGCTGTATACTACAGACGTCCCTAAACCCACGAAACCAGACGAGACAGAAGCAATATACGCAGCAATACTGCATACTGGTGAACCGGACTAAAAACAACAGCAATATGACGAAAGACAGGAACATACCTTCAAAAATTAGAAACATGGAAGACAAATGGCAAATAAAGCCAAATCCTACTAAAGCATAAACAATCCTATTCAGACATAGAAACATGAAAAGAAAACGAACACAGCTAAACGAAGACATTCGACTGACACTGTGGGACGCATCACTACGACTAAGTAGAGCACCCGAATACCTAACAGTGCACCTGGACAAGTACATGAACTGGAGCACTCATTTGACTCACCTACTAAACGAAGTAACAAACGATTCTTCAGCACTGAAAGACGACTGCCTTGCAGTATTCAAAGACTACCCCCACTAACCCCTTGCAATGGCGTATACTGCATAACAGAAATAGAGCCCCTACAGGCAAGACTTATCCGAATACACAGCAAATTTCGGCAAACACATCCTACAAAAACGACCTGATATGAAAGAAATAATTACAACTACACCACTGACCAAAAGAATACCCCGACACAAATAAATCGTGCCTGCATGTACAGTGGCACATAATACATCGAAAATATTTTCAGAAACCGCCCCCACCATAAACCCATAACACAAGACTCAGCACAATGTCCAAACTTAGGCGAACAACCTGAACCATGAAACAGCACAGCAAGATACACACAAACATAGGCACACACATACATACACACACAATACACATAGGAACACAAGCATAAACAACCAAACTAAGCTAAATTACAACACTCATAAAGGCGGGTCCACACTGAGAGCGCTGTGCCGCGCCGCGCTGCGCAGTTTTCCGGCTGTTGGTACACCAAAGGGAGTGGCGCGTTTGCGTGCGCTCAGTTTAGACGGGGCTTCGCTCGCTCGATCTTCAGACGATGCGCGCGCTCCAACTGGAACACAGTGCGCGCCTCGGAGCGGCGCGGCGGGGCAAGACTCAAGTTTCACACGGAATTTGCAGTCTTCCCTCCACAACGGCCACAGGCCGGTCACGTGGTTCCACCTCCACGAGACGGTGAGTGACTGCTACCGCTCCTGGTTTTACTTGAGTGTACTATGTTGCCTTTCCTGCCAGAAAACACACTCTCGGCTGCTTTGTGTCTGTAAGCAAAACCAGCAAAGTGCACTGCAGCCAGATTGCACATATTCTTTTCTGGTTTTTACCACGAGTTGTTTAAAAACGTACAGCCAAAAAGAGCTCAGAAGATTAAGTGACTTAAAAAAGTTTGGACTCTTTCTCCGTTTTGTTTCTCAAAATAAATATTTTTCTTATTAACTTTCGTGTGTAGCGAACATGAGTTTCTACTGTGATGTTTTTATTGCTCAAAATAAAATGTCTGTGACAAAATTGCCGAAGGAGTCGGCTTTAATTTCGTGTACGGCAATTAAAAAGGCTTAAGTTCGTGAAATTTCCATTTAACGTACTGTAACGAGTTGGCTATTTCTTTGTACATAAACTTTTAGCAGATGCAAACAGTTCATTGTTCGTCTCGTTTCTTTACTAAAGTTGCTGTCTGCTGGTGTTCTTGTGAGATTTTATTCCGCATACTTCAAGCGTTATGTTCATAATATATCCCTCTCTTAGGCTGATACAACATTTAATGCATAGTTTGGCAATACATGGGATATGACTTTTCAGAGTTTTACAGTCGGCTGAAGAATGAGTTTCCAACATTTTGTCCATTTACTGCTCAAATAGGATACAATAATTATTGAACTGTCAATATTTTCCATACAGTCGTCCTCAGCAAACTGCTGAATGGTTTTAAAGCTTTGTACAATAACCACATATATTTGCTGCCATGACAAACTCTGTTGCCATTCCAGAATGAGATTTTCACTCTACAGCGGAGTGTGCGCATATGAAACTTCCTGGCAGATTAAAACTGTGTGCCGGACTGAGACTCGAACTCGGGGCCTTTGCCTTTCGCGGGCAAGTGCTCTACCAACTGAGCTACCCGAACATGACTCTGTTGGCATTATTATAAATTACCTTATGTATCTATTGCATATCCAAAATATGTGTGTGTTATTAGTTTCGGATACTTCTTCTTTTGAATAACATTGCACAGAAGGTATCTTTCTAGTACACACTTATATTTATCTAAAGAAACGAAAAATATTAGTGGACACTACGTGAAATTCAAATAGCGAAATACGGAAATGCGCTTTAATAACTAATTTCTTCTGGACGGCATACATTTAACAAAGCAACTAGCCCAAAAGGATGTGGACTTTGAAGTACGAATTCTTGCCACTGCCCTTCAACAATACATTTTCGAAGTTTAGTAAACGCCTGTACAAGTTAGTACAACCATCTGCACGAACAGTTCGACGACGTTACCCTTGACGCTGCATCACAGACAGGAGCGCCTGTGATGGTGTACTCAACATAGTACCCTCAAGTAACACCAGGAGCGCTGGCAGTACACCCCGCCTCGTGGAAGTGGAATCACGTGACCAGCCTTTGGCCGTTGTGGAGGGGAGACTGCAAATTCCGTGTAAAACTTGAGTCTTGCGCGCGGCGGGGCGCGGACGGAGCACTCCTCTCTGTTTACATCTGTGCGCGGGGTGCAGCAGCGCGGCGCAGCACGGCGCGGCGCAGCGCGCTCAGTGTGGACCCGCCTTAACACACACACATGCACGCAACTAAGTCAATTGCCTGCACCTGCAAATACGCATACATCTAACAAAGTAGTCCAGACTCACCCCACATATTGTAAACCACAACCAAAACCTATACAAAAACTGTATAAATGTACTCACATTGAGTTTCTTATATTAAGCTTTGTGAAATCAAAACAATTTCTATAAAATGTAATGTAAATATAATGACAATGCACTTTTGAAATGAACTGCAAAAATCGTGAAAAGTTAAATAAAGAACTATAAGCAGAAGTTCATATGGCTGAAAAGGGCATATGCAAGCCTTCAAACAGCCCACTCTCCCCCACCAGGGGAGAGAATGAAAAGTGAAACAAAAAAAATTGGGCCAGTCTGAGGTGTTTGTTTGTTTAGCGACACCATATGCTCAACTCATAATTTTTCGTTTGTCCTCAAATTTTACAAGTGTGGCTTGTGCACTGACGTTTTCCTGTCAGGGGGAACTAATGTATACATTAATACTTTGTCCCCATCTTCTACTATCTCCTACCTGACCAACATTCAATTTCCCTTCACCCTTCTCACTAGCTATGGTACAACAACTACACCTTACCTGTCATATGGTTTAAAGTACAAAGTTCCAGATCAGGAAAATCCTGTATTCCATTCTTCCACACCAACACAGGACCAGTTGCTTACAGCAAAGTCCCTGGAACGCCAATATTTCACCTACCCTGCCATGATGCTGGCTACATCAGGGATTGGCGTGCAGTGGGCTGCTTTATTGATAAAAACCCACTTTAGTGCAATCATATTACTGACTGAACCACGTTATTATGAGAGGGTTATGAAATAACAAATAACACATGATTTGCGTTGATAGACATTTGATTCACACTTGGGTAATGGTATATGAGGCATTACATCAACAACAAGCACCCACTAATTCATTTTTTACAGCATTTTTCCAATAACTCTTAATTTTTAACTCAATTAAATGTGTTTTGGATCTCCATCACCACATACCAGTCACCATCTGCTACTGCTTCCATGCCAGTATTCAGGTGCTTTGATCCAATGCACAGTGCACAGGGAGCTACACATCCAAACTCTGTCCTTGCACCATCGCTCTAATGTTCCACTGTTCAATGTATGGTGCGTATGTTGGGATCCAGTACTGAACTACTCCATGCTGTTTAAAACGTTATATACACTCCTGCAAGTCAGGGAAACACGTTGTGTGTTTGCATCATCGCATAAATTGATGAATAGTTCAGACAATAACAGATCCTCGTCCTACTCCAGTATGCTGACCAGGTCTGCAGCTGCCGGAGGTTGTTGCAATCTCTGCTGGTCCCAACAGGAGGCAAGTAAAAATCGAGAATGGGGAAGAGTAGGGTTTGGAAGCCAGGTGGTTGTGGGGTCGAATCCCAGACTGCCCCAGAATTTCCCACCAATTATACCATTCCTAGTATCTACCAACAGGATGCAATGAAAAAATCCTAGAGGGGGAGGCGTAGGGTTTGGACACAGAGCAGCTGTGGTATCGAATACAGCTCCAGAATTTCCTGGCAAATATACCAGTCGTAATATCTACCAATAGGATGCAAGGAAAAAATCCGGAAGGGGGGAAAGTAGGCTTCAGAATCAGGGCAGTTGCGGGATAGCATTCTGCACAGCCTTCACACAAAATGATAACGATTTAATTAATTAATCAATAACTTTCATAGAGTGGGAGAGGGGCTATTCGAGTAACACAAGCCTGGACCTGAAGCATATCGTGTTCAACATCAGAATACCAGAATGGCACAATAGGTTAAGAGGAGGTACATGAATTGAGCTATTTCCTGGAAATTTTTTTCGATTACCTTCATTAATTACTGAAATAATTTGATATCAGAAGTGACACAGGCTCTCCCAGAGGAAGGAAGGCTGGGGATTTCCAAGAAGGGGAGGGTGATAATGAAATGTTTGCTTGTTCTCACATTCAAAACTGCATGAAATTCAAAAAATTCGCACATGTCGGCGTGGGGAGTGGGGGGAGTTAGGGTGGGATTGAGTGCGGTGCTGCATGGTGGAGTGAGGTGGGACAGGGAGGGGCAGGGCGTGGCAAGATGGGATGTGGCATGGCAGGGTGGGGCTGGGATTTCCAGAAAAGTACAGTTGTGTTGACAGTCATGTGCAGGCTCGGGAAACCCACATCATTGGGAGGATGGGGGTAATTAATTAATTAATTAACTTGATATTATTTTATATCAAATGTGTGCTCATGCCAACCTTACCTTACCACTGACAGCTGCAAATGCAGATCTGCACATGTGGGCTTACAGTAAACAAAATGGCTTATTCCACCATGGAAATCTTGACCTCTATGAGATCCTTCTGGAATTCAAGTATTAAGAATCTGGTGCAAATACATTTAGCAGAAAATCATATTAATCATGACGGTGGCTTTCAGGGAATAAAGTGTGAGGCCCAGTGATTTCTTTATCTCCTGAAAGAAAATATTTTATGGCTAATGACATGTATAATGAAAGTCGACTTTTGCGATGATATTTCGGCTGAAAATCATTTAGGCATCTTCATGTGAGTCTTTTGCACTGGAGACTACTACTCCACATCTCTGACTTATATCAAAAATTGGTGCAGAGATGCATGCACAAAGGCAACCGCCACATGACTGACATCTCTTGTATTTAACTTCCTCTTTGAATATTGTTCCATAGATAGCGTGCTATGAATTCTCTGTTAATTGTAAATCAAACAGTTTATCGAATATACTTGGTTGGATGATCCATTGAAAAGAATTGTAAGAGAAAGGTTGGTAAGAAAATAAAATATGCACATAAATGACAACACTATGTTTTTTTTGTATATTGAGAAAAAGTGCTCAAGGCAGATTTTAAATTTAATGAACTTCTCAACAGTCAAACAATACACTTTTTTATCTCTCAAATCTAACAACGTTTAGTGCTATAACCAAGTTAATTCAATGGCGCAAAAATAGGGAAAAAAAGTAACATCATTACTGTGTTTACCAGACATTCCATTAGATTTCTTCCTTCACAAATCAGTTTCATAATAAAGTCGATTGAACAAAATGATAAATTGCGACATTAAATTTGAATCATAATATTGCCATACCTTCCTCACTTTCCTAACTCTAACACAGCTGAACTTCGACAGCTCTCTCTACCAAAGCTAAACATTGTCTGCTTTACTGCACCCTCTCACAGCTCAGCGATACTCACTTAACTTCTATGGTACAGCCTGCAACATCGCTGCTCGCTCAGAATCGATTCAGATACCAAAAATTCATATACCGAATCTATACATGACACTTATCATTACCGTGCGGCCTGGCGGACCAAAATTTCACATGTGAGGTGATGTCAGTGACATTTCTGAAACTGAGAAATTTTACTTTGCGAAAACAATATTCTGATAGAAAGATCTAGAAAGGTGAATATAAAAGTTTAAAGGTACAATACGAGTACACAGGTAATAATTAAATTATACATAACAGAAAATAAGTACAAATTATTGCTGGACATAAACAGTTGCATAACTAAAAAAAAGTGCAAATCATTGCTGGACATAAACATATTGTTACAAGCATAGTATTTGCGAAATACTGGAGTACCCTCACTGTAGTGCGGACTGGATTACATGTGTAGGCTGTTAGTACAGAGAGACGATAGAATATATACATGCACTGCACACAGTAGTGTTCTAAGTGCAAAGAAAATGTTTATCACCATCCTAGGTTGCGGCAAAAAAAAGTGTCTTCACAGCAGTAAAATTTATAAATAACTGGCAACCATTCATGCGTAGGCAAACTGCATGACACATTTAGGAAAAATCTTGCAGTCCCACAGCCAATGACAGTATAAATATTATTTGAAAAACTCAGTGAGACAATCTTGTAGAGCACTGGCACGTCATGAGTACTACTGGGTAGAACCAACCAGTGCAGGACAATATTGCAGTCCTGCTGGCACCAACACCAGAAGTATTTGATATTGGCCATAATGAAGTGGTAGCAAGCTCAGAATGTGCTAAAAAAATAGTCCATGCATTCTGTAGCAAGAACCTAACAACTCATTACAAACATGTCTCCAGAAGACATCCGCAGTATGTGTAGTCTTAAGTGCAGTACAGGCTAATCACAAGCCAGTGTATAATCAAATAAAATATGAGAGCTAACAGTGACTCCCAATGAAAATATTTCAATATACGTGCAGAGTGCAAATAAAGTACAAATGCTTCATATAACACAAGAGGGTATATTCAGGCAATGAAATACAATGGTGAACTAGTATACATATTGCATCAAGAAACAAAATGAGAAAGATATTTCTTCAAAGGGAAAAAAATACCAAAATGCAGTATGTCTTAACACTGGGAAATGCCTTGAAACTAAGGAAATAATCAGTTTTTTTAAAGGTATTTACAAAGTCCACATGTCAGAATAATGTGCAAACTTAGTTGCTGTGTTAACAAGAATTGTTGACCTTAAAGAGCAAAAATATCAGCATACAGTAAAGAAGTGGCTTAAAACAAAGCAAATAACTGAGGTAGCAATATCAGCAAGAAAAGAGTATATGTAAAGTCCAATATATCTTAATAATGACAAATTGCATGGGAACACCCCATTATATTCCATGTAATGTGCAGACTTAGTTGCAGTATGACCAGAATCATTGGATACAAAGTTATAGTGGTGGAACGTGAAAAGAAGTTATCAAGAGCAAAGAATGTCACATTCGGTAACATGAGTAACACAGTTCTATAAAATAGTTGTATACATTCTGAGAAGTGTACAAACATAGTTGCTTTATGATGAGGCACTTTCCGTGTGATTGCAACAACATCTCTATGTTAACATAAAAAATATTTATACTAATATCTAGGGTATCTACCTCTGCAGAGTAAACACACACAAGGGAAAAATAGGATCTCTACTAACTACAGGAACAAATTGAACATGAGGAGAACAAGGAAGGTTTGCATAGAGCACTAGGCCTATTGTATCTGTGGAAAGAAGTAATTTAAAGTCATTTGTCATGTGTCAGTCAACATAGCAACAAGAAGAATTTGGCTAAAATAATGAATATATGTCAGACTTGACAAGATCAATATTATCGCATAGCAGAAAAAGAGTCAGGCAACATGTGTTTAGTTATCCAACCACAAACCACCATAGAGAAAAAGGAATCAAGTCTAGCAAAGCAGTAAATCACTTAGAAGTAACGCCAGTCTCGCACCTTTTATACAAGGAAAAAGAAATCATCATGAAATCTGATGAAAATATCATTATCTACACAAAGTCTCTCTGTAATATATTGTCTTCAAAAGAAATAGATCATAAAGACTCTTTGTAATACTAGAAATACATACAGAATATCATAAAAATCATACAATTTGCCGACAAAGACAAAGGTTGACGTATTCTCAATCCAGTAAGACCTGTTACAAAAATAGATTAGTACAAACTCCGAAAATTCATCAGGTGCAAAACCATGACACATGGCCTGCCAAGGTGTCTGCTACACAGCCATTACATCAACGCTTACATTTAGTTTTGTGTATGCAAAGCTGACTGTGCTATCCTGCTGAAGAATATAGATCTCACTCCCTAACAAAAATATGGAAATATTTACAAGCACAAGATGGGTCTGTAACAGTTGCACAAGATTAAAATTTGCTAATGGAAAAAAAATTGCAAGAATAAGGTTCGCCATAAACATCAAAGAAAATCTATTCCATAGTCTATAATGTAACAACCTATAGGTAATAAAAAAATTGGCAAAGCACTTTACAATCTATCCAAAATATAAGACAAATAAGGCATAGTATGACCTGCATACAACATTCTTCAAAAGACAAAGCATGAGTATAGAAAATAATAAGACACAAGTTATGTATAGTAGTATCAATGGTGTGACTATGTTGTATGTCAAGCTGTGTAAGTGTTAACTAATTCATTCAGTACATATGAGAAAATCATAAGTCCCACAAGAACAAATAGCCAGGATAATGCAGTAGGTTATTATTAGGCAAGGAAAAAATCTCATAGTATATCGTAGTAATTAGACCAGAAATGTATAGTGCTGTAAGATGTTGTTATGACTTGCCGATCTTTCAACATGCCACCGCGCAGTTACGCGCGTCCTCTACATGCGGCGCTGTCTGCCAGCCATACAGCAGCAGCGCCACCTCAGCGGCCAGCCAGCCAGCGGCCGATAGACTTGGACTCAGTTATGATTTGACTGTTAAAGTGTACACACGTCTTACTATGTTTACTTGATCTGTGACTTTCATGTATTGCGTCTTCCTTGAAATATATTTGTTCAACTTGAAGTTATTACAATTGGCGACGAGGTAGTGATTTTTCTTTTCCATCGTTGACCCACATGTTTCCATGGCTACTTTAGAGCAACTATTGCAAGGTCTCATAGAACAGCAAACGCTTCTCACAAATGCAATTCATGATTTCGTCGCGGCATCAAACGCGGGGCGTCTCTCGTCGTTGTCTCTACCTACTTTTCCTCCTTACGACGAGATGGCGGATGACTGGTCTGATTACGAAAAACGTCTTCGATAGCACTTCTTGGCATTTCATGTCGTGGACGAACAAACATGTGAGTCACTGTTCCTTTCATGGATTTCACCTCAAATGTATCGGTTGTTGTCGCAATTGGCTACTTTGAAAGATCCTGCATCTTTGTCCTTTGCTAAAATGTGCTCACTTCTGTCTGTCTACTTTCAAAAGCAAACGCATGTGGTAGCCTCTCGTGTTGCCTTTTATCGCTGTCAAAAACAAACGAATCAATCCTATCGCGCCTGGGCTGCTGAACTTCACGGCATCAGTAGAAAGTGTCAATTTGTTACTGAGGTTCACAAAGAACCCTACGCCGATTCTATGGTACGGGATGCTATTATCCGATCGGCGCCCGACAAAGAAGTTAGGCAACGAGCCCTTCAGTTGGCAAATCCGACTCTAGGTGAAGTCCTATCCATCGCTCAGACTTTTGAAATTTCTCGCGCCGCTGGAACGCAAATAGAGGCATGGGGCGACGTCGGGGAAATACAACCTCTGTGCCATGTTGACGTAGCGTGTGGCGTGTCCCCGCCGGCCGACGTGGCCGCAGTACGCTCCCAAGCACAGCCTCGGCCTAACCGTAAACAAACCTCTAAGAAACTGCAGCAAAACCCACGGCAACTTCCTTCATGTCCGCGGTGTTTTACGAAACATTCACGAGAAGATTGCCCACAACGTTGGGCCGTGTGTCACAAATGCATAAAAAGAGGGTCATGTGGCATTCGTTTGCAAATCCGACCGCATTCATGATGTTCATGAACATGACGCTGATTCTGATTCTGTGTTGTCTGTCAATTGTACTTCTTCCCTTTCAGGGAAGTTATTCCTCACTGTCCAAATACTTGGTCGAGATGTTCGCATGCAGGTGGATACTGGTTCTGCTGCCACTATCATCAATTCTTAGACGTATCTTCAGTTGGGTTCTCCAATCCTGTCACCTGTCTCTAGGCAATTACGGACTTACAATAAACAGATTTCTCTCTTGGGACAATTTGATACTGAGGTATCTTACAAATCTGTCGTTCGCACTGTTCCCATATTTGTGGTCGACCATAGTAATGCGGAGAATCTTTTTGGTTTCGATGCCTTCCGCGTTTTTGGGTTCTCCATAGATGACTCTGTCAATATCGTCTCTGATGCTATTCCTTATGCTCAATTGGATTCCTTGTCGACGACATTTTCGTCCCTTTTTTCTCCTGGGTTAGGCCGTGCCAACGACTTTGAAGCTCATATCACGCTCAAACCCACTGCTCGGCCTAAGTTTTTTCGGGCTCAGTCCATTCCTGTGGCCCTTCGTGATCAGGTCAAACGGGAGCTGGATCGTCTCTCTGCTTCAGGGGTCTTGCTTCCTGTCACTTCCAGTGAGTGATCCTATCCTGTCGTTGTCGTTGCTAAGCCAAATGGTGATATTCGTCTCTGTGGCGATTTCAAAGCCACTGTAAATTCTCAATGCCTTATCGACACTTACCCTATGCCTCGACCTGAAGAATTGTTCACTAAACTTGCTGGAGGCCAGTATTTTTCTAAACTTGACCTGTCAGCAGCCTATCATCAACTTCCTCTCGACGCTGCTTCCCGGCAGTTTCTGGTCCTTAACACGCCTTTCGGCCTCTATCAATACCAACGATTGCCATTCGGGGTTGCCAGCGCCCCTGCTCTCTTTCAGCGATTCTTGGAACAATTATTGCTTACTGTCCCTGGGTGTATCAATTACAGGACGACATTGTTGTCACTGGCTCCAGCACTGACAAACTTCTTCAAAATCTCTGCACACTTTTTCACGTCTTACAGACTGCCGGTCTTAAGTGTAATCTTCAGAAATCAAAATTTTTTCAGGCATCTATCACGTACTTGGGGTTTCAGCTCTCTCAGGATGGTATTCGTCTGCTTCAGCAAACTGTCGCTGTGATCGATGCCCTTCCTCGCCCTACATCTGTTAAGGAACTTCAGGCCTTCTTGGGGAAAATAGCATACTATCACAAGTTTTTACCATTTGCTGCTTCTGTGGCTCAGCCGTTGCATCGCCTGTTGCATAAAAACGTGCCTTTTCACTGGTCCGCGTCATGCGATGCGGCTTTCCAGAAACTGAAGACAATGCTGAAACAGGCCCCGTGCCTGGTTACTTATCGATCTGGCCAACATCTTGTTTTTGCCATGGACGCCTCTCAATACGGGGTCGGTGCAGTCCTTGCACACAGTTTTTCTGATGGTTCGGACAACAGAAGTATTCCAAAATTGAAAAAGAAGCTTTGGCCATTATTTATTCTCTCCATAAATTTGGTGTTTTTCTCTATTGATCCAAATTTCATCTTGTTACGGATCACAAACCACTTGTTTCCTTGTTTCGTCCATCAACGTCACTTCCCGACACGGGTGCCCACCACCTCCAGCGTTGGGCTCCTTACTTGTCTCGTTTCAATTATGAGATTCATTTCCGGCCGACGGCTCAACATGCGAATGCTGATGCACTGTCTCGCCTTCCCATGGGTCCTGATCTGGCATTCGATAGGGACGAACTTTTGTGTTTCCACCTGGATGTTGCCGAGCAGCGGGTTGTGGACTGGTTCCCTTCACTGGGGACCGGCTGGCGGCTGCTACAGGTTCTGACCATACCCTCTCCCGGGTTTTATGCTGTACTTAGAAGAGTTGGCCAGATCGTCCGTCCGCTAAGACTTCTGAGCCCTTGCAGAACTACTACATTTCGCGTTACCGCTTCACGGATAGGGATGGTGTTATCTTCCTTTCTACCGAAAATGCTTCGCCGCGTGTTGTGGTACCTGCGTCTTTGCGTGCTTCGGTCTTGCGCCTCCTTCACCAAGGGCTTTGGGTTGTCTCTCGCACAAAATCTCTGGCGCGCTATCACGTGTACTGGCCCGGCATAGACTCTGAAATCGCACACATGGTCGCTGCCTGCGGCCCTTGTGCGTCACAGGCCGCCGCCCCAAAGTCATCTTTGTCACCGTGGCCTTCGCCTGAGAAGCCCTGGGAGCATATTCATGCTGACTTCACGGGACCTTTTTTAGGAACTTATTGGCTTCTCGTTATTGACGCCTACTCTAACTTTCCTTTCATTGTTCGTTGCACGTCGCCTACCACAGCGGCAACCACCAATGCTCTAGCTCGCATTTTCTCTTTGGAAGGCCTTCCCTCTACTCTTGTTACTGATAATGGTCCGCAATTTGCCTCTTCCGATTTTGCGGATTTTTGTGCCCGTCACGGCGTCATGTATGTCACGGCTCCTCCATTCCATCCACAGTCAAACGGTGAGGCTGAACGACTGGTCCGCACATTTAAGGCTCAGATGAAGAAACTCATGACTTCTCCTGCTGATGATGCACTTCTCCAATTTCTTGCTTCTTACCGTTTCACCCCCATGGGTGACCACAGCCCGGCTGAGCTCTTACATGGCCGACAGCCCCGCACGCTACTTCATCCTCTGTGGCCTTCCTCCTCACGGCCGCGGGTGCCTTCGCTTGGCCGGTTCACCGCCAACGACCTTGTATGGATACGGGGATATGGCAGGCGGCCAAAATGGAGTCCTGGTCGCATCTTACGACACCGTGGACGACGCCTGTATGAAATCCAGACAGACAGAGGTGTTGCAGTGCATCATTCGGACCAGCTTCAGCCTCGTGTGCCGGCAATGCCTGTTCCAGATGCCACTACACCACCTTCGGCTCTATCTGACTCTCGAGAAACTGAAATCTCTCATTACTCTCAACGCAGTCCTCTTACCATCATATCGGTGCCAGCACAAGAACTAATGCCACCAGGAGACGTGCCCATGCAGGAACCAGATGACCATCATCTATCAGAGCAACTCTACTCGCCTCCTTCTCCTACGGACGCGGACACATCACCCATGTCTCCTGTTATAACAACCGGACTTGCAGCAACAGGCAGATTGGTGCACGGGGCCCCAGCAGATTTCGACCCTCACATCCCCTGTCATCTCGACCCGTTATCATAGGGGACACATCCGTCCATATGGGAATCCTCCTCCTCGAGATTTTATGGCCAGTCAAACAACACCTATGGACGTTAGCAATCTACAGGCCACCTCCATCAAGACCTGTGCAAAACATTCAGAGGGACTTGCCGATCTTTCAGTGTGCTGCCCCGCAGTTACACGTGTCCTCTACATGCGGCGCTGTCTGCCAGCCATGCAGCAGCAGCGCCACCTAAGCGGCCAGCCGGCCAGCGACCACTAGACTTGGACTTAGTTATGATTTGACTGTTAAAGTGTACACATGTCTTATTCTGTTTATTTGATCTGTGACTTTCATGCATTGCGTCTCCCTTGAAATATATTTGTTCAACTTGAAGTTATTACAGATGTCGCATAGCTGTAGCCTGTTGTGTTGATCTCATAGACAAGAAAATATAACAAATATATCCAGAGTTGCATAAAAATCTCAAGAAAGTGACAACTGCACATCACACAAAAGAAACTTTAGTGTAGTAGCAAATAGCTGCAGAACAGTTACTATTGCCAACCTGCCATGACTGATCTAAACTTATCTTTTATACTTATATACCAGAAATATCATCACATGAAATAAAACTATTACCTCAATAATATTCATTGTCATCATTATCATCATCTCATCAGAAATTTCACATAACACATTATATATGTAAGTCACATAAATCATAATCATATACCTCATTAAATATCATCAGTAATCATCATCACGAAATGCACAAATATGCAACAAACTTCATTATACAACACATCTGAAATTTACCAAAAAAAAATTCCCTGTTCTGCCTGCATCAGGTGTCTATCACTCAAAAACCACCTCGTAGTCATAAGTATAAAACATCAAAAAACTGTACACAAAACACTTGCAATGACAATAGATTCTGAGAAAAAGAAATTGTAGCTCTCAACAAATATTCCGTCTGACAGTAGACAAAATTGTATGAAAGCAACAGGGTGTAGATAGCATGAAATAAATGGTAGAAAAATCTCCAGAGTAACATCAAAGTAAATGCAAATAGCAATCCAATGGCATTCAGATGACAAATACAGTGAATTCTGTATGGTCTGTTATAGCAAAGAAAGAATTTGCTGAACAAGCATTTTCCTTTATGAGACAATCTATGTGATCTCACGAGTACATTTTGACCTACCCAAAATGTTTGTTTGATTCCAGAAGGCTTCTGGCGACGAATCCTCTTTTCTGCAGCTCGTCCTAGATTTCGTAAAGCTATTTCTACAATTTCATGGTGTCGTAAGCAACGTGACTTATGTATTGCTACAAGTTCTCTGATTCTGTCAGGAGGCAGTTCGTTTTTCAGTGCAAGGTAAGGAGGGAGAAACATAGAAGTGTTGGGAATAGATTTGATAAGATCCTGAAATGTGTAAATGTATTTGTCCCAATCTCTGTGTTTCTTGCGGCACTACAATCTGCATAGTTTATTTATCTCTTTCGCAATGCGTTCAGGTGGATTTGAAGATGCATGATAGCGGGATACGTAAATGAGTTTGATTTTAGAGAGAGTGCAAATCTAGCAACTTGACCTAAATTGTGGACCATTGTCTGAAATGACCTTGTCAACGTAACCAAATTCTGTAAAAATTGTTAACAAAGGCGGTGGACACAATTTTGCCAGTAGCTTTATGCAAAGGTGTGAATGAAACAAATTCCGACGTGAGCATTACAGCTACAAAAATATAAGAGAAGCCTTGTCTGCTGGTAACAATAGGACCATATAAGTCAACGACTGCTGGATGATGTAATTTCACAGAAATGATCAGACACAACTGAGCATAAAAGGAAGATGTTGTTGTTTTGGCTTTCTGGCATAATTTGCACTACATAAGAACACGATGAAAGGGTTTCTCCATATTAAAGAAATAAGAGGTTTGACAAACTATGAAAAAGCATTTGTGGGCTCCATAATGAGCGCAACTGAGACATATGTACCATATAAGTTTTAACGAGATGCTCGGGAATGCAGGCAAGCCAGGTAGGACTGTCAGGTCTTAACCATTTAAACAAGGTGTTAGTATTGGGTCAAAGCTGTTACGGTCCAACTCTGCATTGTTGCCAGATATATCCAAGATGGCGGTGATGACATCATCCAAGATGGAGTCGTGTAGACTTGGCAACAGTGCATGACGTCATCCAAGATGGCGGCCATAACGTCATTCAAGATGGCGGATTTTGGCTGGAAGTTTGAAGTTTGGCAGTGCAAAGTGCCCTCCCCTCCCCCAGACAACTGGGGGGTAGTTCAAATTCCAATAGGATAATGCATCACACCACTTTTATCTCTACTAAGCAACTAAAATCACGGGAAGATAGCTCACTTGGGTTACCTCCACTAACCTAAGCCACCCGACTGTCACCTCCTCCTACCAATTGGCGCCAAGTTTGAATTTTGGCAGTAAAGAAAGGTCACTTGGGGTTTCGCTACCAACCTAAGAAAATTGTGGGAAAGAAAGGTCACCTTCACTAACCTAAGTCACCCGGCAGCCACCTCTTCCTAGGGATTGGTGGGAAAAGGACTCAGCGTGCACTGGGCTGGTGGAGAGAGGAAGGAGTGTACGTTATTTATTTTGGAGCAGTTTATTTAGGGATGGAGTATATTTATCACAGTGATACAGAACACACACACTGACATGCCCCACAGCATACAGACTTGCAAACTACTCCTAAATAATTCATGTATAAAAATCTACACACATGCCTGCTAATTGTAAACCGTCAAAATAACGGAATGCACAGCCAACAGATATGCAAAAGACACGTAATTAATGCAATACATTTACGTTCAGAGAGCCACACAACTTGTAAATCGTCAAAATAATAATCTATCTAAAAGACTCTGCAAACACACTTGCTAATCATCATCTGTCGAAATCATGCACCTGTCGTTATTTAAACAATTTGAGGCAGCACCATCATCCAGTGTGCTTGCCTCGAGGTCCATACTCCAACTGACCTAGTACACAGTGCAGACACCAGAGGGCACTGTCATCCAAGACGGTGGCCATGACATCAGGTGATGACGCAAGTATAGTTAGCCATGATGGTGGCAAACAGTGTGTTTACCACGAGGTCTAGTAATCAGTACCACCATCAGAGGGCGCTGTCGTCTTTTTGTGACATAATCCTAGATGGTGGGTAAGGGGGGAAATGGCGGGAAATCGAATCTGGACACAAGTCTTTATTTTGCAGGCAGTCTCTCTACAACGAGATTTAGAGTCCAACTGACCTAGTACACAGTACTGCCACCAGATGGTTCTGTCATCCCTCATGTGGCGCAATCCAAGATGGTGGTCTGTAGGGGGAAAATGGTGCGATAATGACTCAGCCTTCACTGGGATGCTGGGGAGAGTAAGGAGTTATTTTTGAACATTGTATTTAGGGAGGGAGTATATTTATGACACTGACACTGACACGAAATCAACTCTTAAACTGTCCAAATAACGCATATCACAGCCTACAGACCTGCTCGCAAAATAATGCAATCATCGTGCGCAAGCACCCTCCGCCACTCCCTGTCCAGTAGAGCGTACAGGAGGTTAGCAGCAACCCCGGCCAAGTGGTGTTTCCACAGCTGCAAACTACAAACAGCTGCCCTCTCTAATTTTACACAAAGACAGGGAAAATGCTCTGTGACTCCCATACGCAGAGAGACAGATCGTAAATTAAACACTATGCTCAGTGTGGAGCACTGTCTCATATACTTTGATGATTTATGTGATCGAGAATTAACACTGAATTGATGTACTGCACTGTCATCTATCCATGTTCGCAATGATACTTGCAAAGTGGTGAGGGGATGGTTTAGCTATGATACCGAAAAATGGGGCGACTTTGTGACTGGTGGGGTGACTTTGTGACAAGGGATCGAGTTTTCGTATTTTAAATCTCGCGCCGCGACCGCTCGTCTCAGGAAAGAGCTGAACCACGCATTTCGTTTGTCAGACATGCCACGCCACGTAGCGGCAGCAGGGTGAAGCTTCTGCACACGCATAGTTCCTTCCGACGCCGTTGCTTAGAAACGCTGTTATTTACGTTTTCGTAAAACGAGGGAAACTTGATATTGTGAAAACGTTTATGTTAAGGACGCAACTAAAACAGGTATGTACATTTGTTTGTTAATATGTTGGGCAAATTATTGTAGAATATCGATTAAATCAAGCCATGTTTGTTGAACATATGAGACAAAAACTGAAATGCACGCACTTTGTGTGGTGACTTTGTGACACCCCAACTTGTCACAAAGTCACCCCACCATGGTTTTAGGTTATATTTTATCACGTTTTTTTGTCTTTCAAGCACTGAAAAGAAGATGAGGTCTTATAAAAGGAAGTTGGGTGCAAGAGCCTATAGAAATTACTCCAGAGACGTTAGATAAAGCCGTTAAATTGGTTTTAACAAAGAAAATGACCCTGCGAGCAGCATCTGAAAGGTTAGTGGCAGTTCTTTAATTTTTCATACACTGTCACACAGCAAGTAAACGTTTTATTGGATACTGTAAGGCTAAAATAGACGTTTAGATGACCATCTGTTTGGCGTTTTTAAGCAAATTCTTCTGCTTGAATAGGGAGCAAAATACAGCTATGTACACCAGGAAGTTACCTACATTCCTTTATTTTGTTACAAACTTTACTGTCATAAAACGGGTTTTTACACCAATTTGCAACTTCTGGCATTTGTAAAGGAAGCATTTATGCAAATTTTAAACCTACCTTCGTAAAATTCTGATATTTTTGGCATTTTTTCTATTAAACATCTTTTAAAAGGTATGGTATTTTTTTCTGAATTATACCATACTGGTATATATGTTTTATACGTTCTTTTTCTCTGGTTTTAGGTTCAATATTCATCGAAACACATTGTGGAACAAAACCAAAGAGATAAAACGTTCGACCACCTCAAACTCAGAGACAGTCAAACCTAAAAGACAGCATGGGGGTCAACCTATTTTTACAAAAGAAGAAGAGGATACATTCGTTGCTCATTCCATTGCAATGGCATCTTATGGTTTCCCAATGACATTACTTGATTTGCGCTGTGTCGTCAAATCATATCTAGATCGAACCGGAAGAAAAGTTCCCATGTTTGAAATGGAAACTTTCCTGGGAGAGAGTGGGCCATATCATTTATGAAGCGGCATAAGTATGTTCTCTCCGAACGTGTCGCCAAAAATATCACATATGCAAGAGCTGCGACTGATACTGAAGTGATTGACTCATATTTTGAGCATTTAGAGAAGGAGTTAGAGGGTATTCCGCCAGAAAAAATTTGGAATTACGACGAAACGAACGTCCAGGACGATCTGGGAAGCAAAAAAGTGTTGGTCAGAAGAGGAGCAAAATATCCAGAGCGGATACAAAATTGTTCCAAAGCGTGTACTTCGATTATGGTCTGTGGGAACGCCGCAGGACAGTTGGCTCCACTATACGTAAATTACAAGGCCGAGAACATGTGGTCGACCTGGACCGAAAATGGACCTGAAGGAGCCCGCTACAATCGTACTAAATCTGGATGGTTTGATCACCAAGTGTTTGAGGACTGGTTCATCAATTTTATGCTCCCCATACTGAAACAACAAGATGGCCAAAAACTTCTTATTGGCGATAATTTGAGTTCGCATATTAACCTAGAGGTTATTCGACTCTGTGATAAGTATGGGATAAAATTTATCGCACTCCCACCAAATGCGACACATCTACTGTAACCGCTAGATGTTGCCATATTCAGAGTTCTAAAACTGATTTGGCGTGAAATTTTGTCAGATTGGAAGCAATCGACATTTGGTAGCCGGTGCACATCAGTTCCAAAAGATGAACTGCCTGGTCTGTTAAAGAAAATGATGGACAAGCTGCAGGAGAACATCATAAAAAATCTCCAGTCAGGATTTAGGAAGACTGGGATTTTTCCGCTTAACAAAATGGAAGCCCTCCAAAGACTCCCGAAGGCCGTCTTGGAAGAGAGCCTACAGTCCTTATCAGGAGTGGTTGGTGAGATCTTCATAGAAGAACTGCAGAAGAAGAGAGAAGAGGTTACAGGATGCCGGGCCCCCAAGAGAAGGAGGAGGCTCACTGTTCCAGCAGGCAGAAGTATCTCCAGTGCCGAAATCGAAGCCAGTAGGGCGGAACAGCCGAAAGGGAAGAACACAAAAGCCACCACTTCCTCCAGACCCAGCGGATCCAAGGAAAAGGCTGTACTGGCAGGTGAGATGTCTGAAGAAAGCTCTTCAGATGAAGACAACAGCAGAGAGAGGAACTGGACGGATGAAGATCCCAGTGACCCCGACGTGCTGGATGAATCTTTCAGCTGTTTGGAGGATTCAGAACCTGAAATGTCTCCCACAAAAGTGATTCCAAATGATAAAGACGTCTTGGGAATCGACAGCATGGCTCCTGAAAAAAACGTTTTCAAAGTGGATGATTTTGTAGTGGTGAACTTTGAAGGGAAACTTTTTCCAGGAAGGGTGACTGAAGAAAAACAAGAGGGCTACATTGTCAGCGTTATGGAGAGGACCAAGATGTTCTGGAAGTGGCCTACTAAAGAAGATGCTATTCTGTACTCCAAAGAAGAAGTTTTGTACACTATCGACCCCCCAAGACCGGTAGGAAAGCGAGGGTTCTTTGAGGTGAAAAATCTAGATTAGGGAGCTCCTTTTTCATCACTTGTAAAACTGATGTAGCTCTACCAAAGCATCAAACACATGTACATTGTTTAAATATACTTTTTGATTGGTCAAAATTGTGACATTGTTTTTGGGTTACAAAGTATGGGAAAAAAATAATGTTGTCACAAAGTCACCCCACAGGGTGGGGTGACTTTGTGACAGAGTTTTCCCTTTATATAGTCGTTCATAAAAAAGATTTTTTGAAGACATAATCTTGTAAAGGAAGGTTGTAGCTATCTTATGATGCCATCCGTTTCAGTTTATGTTAAAAATGGATCAGTGTACGAGTGAAAACATGCAAAACTTGTCACAAAGTCACCCCATTTTACGGTACTGAAACTGGGGAAACATGCTGTCACATCATTGGCCAGTGTTGAAGTTGCTGTAAAATCCTGTGCACTATCAACTGTGATGTTTATTATTAGAGTACATTGATGGGGTTCAAAATGGTTCAAATGGCTCTGAGCACTATGGGACTTAACATCTGAGGTCATCAGTCTCCTAGAACTTAGAACTACTTAAACCTAACTAACCTAAGGACTTCACACACATCCATGCCTGAGGCAGGATTCGAACCTGCGACCGCACCAGCAGCGTGGTTCCGGACTGAACCGCCTAGAACCGCTCGGCTACACGGGCTGGCCACCATACAGGAGCACCAACAAGCAGCCCACCTTGGAATGCACTGAGCGCCGGTGTAACGCACTCACAACTATATAGCGGTCGCGCGGTTCTAGACTGATGCGCCTAGAACCGCTCGGCCACAACGGCTGGCATCGATGGTGTCTTTTCTATCCCATCCATGCATTGGTTAATGGTTCAAATGGCTCTGAGCATTATGAGACTTAACTTCTGAGGTCATCAGTCCCCTAGAACTACTTAAACCTAACTAACCTAAGGACATCACACACAGCTATGCTCGAGGCAGGATTCGAACCTGCGACTGCAGCGGTCGCGCGGTTCCAGACTGTAGCGCCTAGAACGGCTCGGCCACCCCAGCCAGCTGCACTGGTTACCACATAATGATTGACTGATATCGCTTGTTTGAGTTGGGGAAAAAGTTTTGGTAGACGGACAGCAACTTCTGGGGGTTGCTAGCAGTGAAACTGATCGCGTAAATGAGTGCAATATGAGGAATCAGTCGATAGGGAATGCAGAGTCGTCTGCTATTCTGTCAGTAAAATTCAAACTTGGCGCCAGTTGGTAGGAGGAGGTGGCAGTGGGGTGACTGAGGTTAGCACAAGAGCCCTTTCTTTCGAGCCATTTCTTAGATTAGCAGCAAAACTCCAAGAGACTTTTGTTTAATTCAATCTTTGGCCCCAGTTCATAGGAGGAAGTGGCAGTCAGGTGGCTTAGGTTAGTGGAGGTAACCCAAGTGAGCTATCTTCCAACGATTTTCTTTGCTTAGTAGAGATAACAGTAGTATGATGCATTATCCTGCTGGAATTTGAACTTCCTGCCAGTTTTCTGGGGGAGGGGGGCACTTTACACTGCAAAAATTTAAACTTCCCGCCAAAATTAGCCATCTTGAATGACGTCATAGCAGCCATCTTGGATGACATCATTCGCTGTTGCCAAGTCTACATGACTCCATCTTGGATGACGTCATCGCCGCCATCTTGGATATATCTGGCAACAATGCAGAGTGGGGCTGTAACAGCTTTGCCCTAATACTAACACCTTGTTTAAATGGTTAATATCTGACAGTCCTACCTGGCTTGTCTGCATTCCTGAGCATCTAGTTAAAACTTATATGGTACATATTTCTCAGTTGCGCTCATTATGGAGCTCATAAATGCTTTTTCATTCTTCGTCAAACGTCTTATTTCTTTAATATAGAGAAACGCTGTCATCATGTTCTTATGTAGTGCAAATTATGCCAGAAATCCAAGACAACAACATCTTCCTTTTATGCTCAGTTGTGTCCGATCATTTCTGTGAAATACGTCATCCAGCAGTCGTTGACTTATATGGTCCTATTGTTACCAGCAGACAAGGCTTGTCTTATATATTTGTAGCTGTAAAGCTCACGTCGAAATTTCTTTCATTCACACCTTTGCATAAAGCTACTGGCAAAATTGTGTCCACCGCCTTGGTTAACAATTTTTACAGAATTTGGTTACGTTGACAAGGTCATTTCAGACAATGGTCCACAATTTAGGTCAAGTTGCTAGATTTGCACTCTCTCTAAAATCAAACTCATTTACATATCCCGCTATCATGCATCTTCAAATCTATCTGAATGCATTGTGAAAGAGATAAGTAAACTATGCAGATTGTAGTGCCACAAGAAACACAGAGATTGGGACAAATACATTTACACATTTCAGGATCTTACCAAATCTATTCCCAACGCTTCTACGTTTTTTTCTCCATAACATGTACTGAAAAACGAACTGCCTCCTGAAAGAATCAGAGAAATTGTACCAATACCTAAGTCTTGGTGGTCATGACACCATGAAATTGTGGAAATAGCTTTACGAAATCTTGGACGAGCTGGAGAATAGAGCATTCAACGCCAGCAGCCTTCTGGAATCAAATGAACATTTCGGGTAGATCAAAAACTACTCCTCATATCACATAGATTGTCTCATTAAGGAAAATGTTTGTTCACCAAATTCTTTCTTTGCTATAATGTACCATACAGAATTCACTGTATTTGTCATCCGAATGCTTTGGAAGTGGAAGGTTTGAGAACCAATCATAGTATAAATGTACACCATATTACGAATTTCAAAGAATTTCATAAAGAGGACCCACATACACAGATTTACAGACTACACACTTACACTCTTACCTGGCTTACTACCAGACTGATATCACTACAGCCTATTTGTCTTTTCTTATTTTATAGTATTGGACTTGCACTTATAATTTGATTTATTTTTACATTTTATAAAATGTTACTGGCTGTGAATATTTAGAAACTAAATATGAAGAAAAGGCTTGTATAGAGCTTTATAATGACTTGAAACACGTATGTAACATAGCAGCGATGGTGAGGCACGTTAAAATCTTTGACCAGAGAGCCTATAATCGTAGTTAGTCTGCGCTTGACCGCGCGAGTGTTGCAAGCAGTTCAGTTGTAGTCGTCATGTAGAGCAGTACAGTGGTAGTCGTCGTGCAATTCTGTAGTAGTCGTCATGCAGAGCAGTCGGTCAGGAGTAGCAGCCCAGTGCGGTTGTGTGATGTAGTCTGTCGGCAACACTGGTCAAGATGCTGAATGAGGTATATTGTTAATTAAGGTAATCATCAGATAATGTAAAGTTTATTTATTGTAATTAATTTCCAACAAGTGCCCCAATAATAATTTTGATTTCAAAAGCAATTTTACAAAAAAAATTTATTTAATTGAATTAACGATTTCATTCCACTTCCCTTAAAGAAAAGTTTCAGTTAAATTTAAAAAAAAAAAGGAATATTATTATTTGCAATGCAGTTCCTCCAAGCTGTGCGCAAGAATAAGAGCAGAAATTTGACTAGCAGTTACAATGAGGTAAGAATTTAATTCTGATTTGCACAGGGCCAAAGACCGATATTTCGGTTTAATTGAATTATCATTATCACTGAGATTTCATTAGTACTGAATTGTTTTTCATTATTTTTGCGGGAGCTTACAGCAGAGTCAGATTGCGAATTTCACATTTTTGTTGCCTTTGTCAGTACATTTCATTGCGAGAGGTTACACTTGGCTTCCATTTTTATTAAATATTGTCCTTTTCTTTTAAATTTTTCTGGGGAGGTTACACTTGGCGACACCCAGTCCAGGATCGTATTTCGTTGAGAGTCTTTTGAACAACAGTCAGATATCTGCTCTTATTTGCTTAGATATAATTAGGATTTGGCGCAACGCTTTTACTAATCTTGTGACTTTCTTTCTACAGGCCAACGGCAATTCGTTGCTCTATTGTATTTGTGTGTTGCTTTTGCATTTGTGCTTATTGTTTTGTGAATAATTGTGACTACTGTAAAAATGCCGCGAAAGACTGTGAATAGTGTATCGCGAGGTATTATGAATGAATTTACCGACTTAAACAACGTGACCGATAGTAATTGTGACATGCAGTGTAATAGTGACAATCCTGCGTTCACTGATAATCAGTGCGTTCCAACTACTAGTGATGATTATTATCTTACTGATGAACAAACGAACTCGGTTATGTCCTCTGTTGATCTGACGACAACCGATGACGCGGGGTGCACTATTGTAATGAGCGCTGCCCAGCTTAATACACCCGGTTTGGAAAATTCAAGTAACGTACCGAGAAATTTTTCTAATGAAAATGAACAGAATACTCAAAGTACGACGGATTTATTTAGTTCCGAAATAGTGCCTGACAGTGTACATCCGACTGATAATCCTTTTTGTGAATCGCAGAATGACCGGATGGTTACAGAAAACGTGACAATTGTAGGTACACTATCAAACAACACAGAGAATAGAAATGCTAATTTTGGCTCGGATCAAATTATGGCACTATTGCTACAACGATTTAACGAAATTATTGAAAAACAAGACAACCTTAAGGAAGATAACAAACAACTTAGAGAACAGAACAAACAGTTTAATGAAAAATTAGACAATAATAATGAAAAATTAGACGACAATTCCAGACTGCTTAGTGAACAAATTAGAGCCATTGCCGCGCAGTGTCATGACACTAAGGAACAGTTGCGCGTGGAAATTGAGGCTTGTTCAAAAAAAAGCAGCGAAGAAATTAAGTCTGTTGCTCAGGAATTAAGGGAAATGTAAACAGCCGCAACACAAACACTTAGAGCGGAAATTAGTACAGTCGCTAAACAATGCTCTGAAAAAGCTACACAATTACGGGACGAGTTTAAAGCAATGACGGTAGAACTTTCGCGCACAATGGATTCAAAGATAGACGCGAAATTCGAACAACAGAATACTCAGATTGACGAACGCTTTAATCTTCACATACAAAACAGTGATACGCGTTTCCGCAAATTTATTCAAGATCAAAACAAAGTAAAACGACAAGTCATGGAAACAATCACTGCACAAAGACAAGAAGACAAACGTAAAATATTTGCGAAAGCAAAGACGTATGTAGACAATAATATTACTACAGTGTCCGACAAAATTAATACCATAGAACAGTTGAACGCAGAATTACGGGATGAAATTTCTGATCTTAAATCAAAAACAGATACACACACAGTAGATATTCAAACAGTGACAGACAGATTCGAACAATTAGAACTAACACAGGATTGCGATGTCATCAAAGCTGATGTTAAAAAACTGAGCGAAACTACGCGTAAGTTGCAAAAACAGATTAATGCGTCCGATTCTAAAACCGATGATCAGGCAAAAATACTGACTGAAAAATATGATGAATTAGCCAGTCGTATTGATGCTATCGAAAGTGCTAATGACAATAAATCAGACGATACTTCACCGGTTTCATTTAATCAAACACCTGAATTTCAAAATTTACAGCAGACAATTAATGAGATCGACTCGTCTAACAACACGTTGCGTAGAAAACTGTCGAGTTTACAGCAAGAAGTAACAGAGATGAAAAATATTTCAGTTAATAACACATCACAGCAGACGTCACTTAGCGAACATTTGTCAGAGTCACGCAGCGCGTATGATTTGAGCAATTTACAGAGACTATGCGACTTAAAATGCGAAAAGCTACGCGACTTAAAATCTGAAATGACACAGACAAATGGATTCTCACACAAACGTGAACGTGTTCTCAAATTCAGTGACGAGAACGTTGATTACGAGCAATTTTTATCCGTAAGAAAAACTAAGGCATTTAATAATGACAGAGCACAGATACACGATTTGAACTGGATACGTCGATTTATTTTTGTACTTTCACCGCTATTACCTGTAATGCAGAAACTAGCTTTAAACTCGATGCGACAAACTGCTATGGTTTTTTCATCAGCATTACGTGTAATGCAGAAACTTGAATTAGTATGGATACAGCAATTTATTTCTGAATTTTTACCGGCATTGCCTGTAAGGCAAAAGCTGAAAAGTATTTGCAGTGCGTAATGAACCTCAGGGGATTCATTACGCTTTAATGAATATGTGCCGTAGCGAGCATAGGGCCCCGAGCTGTAGTAGTGCTGTTTCATCTTTAGTTTTCTGCACTGCTGCCTTGTCTTCTACTATCCTTTATATCTATCAAAACCGCTCTTTAACTATTGCTCTATTTAGAATTAAGAATATGTAATGAAAACCCGATGTGACAAATTTTTACCGAAAGTGACAATTTTTATTAGGCACTCCACAACTACCAGCGTAATTTTAATAACTGACAAAATCTTGATCATCAGTACGTGTAAAATTATCAGTAACAGTAAACACATTTTGTAACAATAGACGTTTTTCACCACAACAGCATGAAAGTCAGCCGCTTAGCATTCCTAACCAACAATGCAGTCTACAAGGTCAACCAAGCTGTAATGTTTCGCCGCGTGCACGTATAGTCCCAGCTACAACAAATAGTAACGCATAGCCACGAGGAAATAACTACGTACAGAAAAAACAGTATTTCAATCTCTATCGCAATGCGCCGTATGGAAATGACTATCACGACATACGTAAAATTAATTAGCACAATTTTCAGAGTACATTCAATAACACGTCAGATAGAATATGATGAAATACAGTACAGGTTGCATATTCCAATAACGTAAGCAATACTTTTGACACACAGAATCTTGTCCACGAAAATGTTATTTGAAATACGCTTTGTTGAATGCACCACTTTTATCGCACCCAGACCTTACTAGAAATTTTTCCATTGCCACCGACAGTTCTAACACCGCTTTAGGCGTACACATTTTCCAGGAAATTGAAGAAGATGGTTCGATAGTAATTAAAAACATCGCATTTGCAAGCCGCATTTTGGCACCTGCTGAACGAAATTATTCCGTTACAGAATTGGAAACATTATGTGTTGTATGGGCTTTCACGAGATTTAGGCACTTTCTTTATGGCAGACATACCACCGTGTACACAGACCACAGAGCGATACAATTTTTACTTTCGGCTAAATTCACTCACGACAGATTGAACAGATGGAAACTTTATTTACAGGAATTTAATTTTACAATAGTTCACATTCCCGGTACGCAAAATGTTATAGCAGACGCACTATCGCGTTCTCTCGGCAACAATCAGCAAGACGTAGCAACCAACTTCTGCAAAACAAATTTCAGTGTCATGTACATTCAGCAAGTAGCATTTGAAAATTTTATTTCATCGTCATTACAGGACATAGCACAAGAACAAAATAAAGACAATGTGTGGAAAGAAATTAAACACCTTTGGCAAGATAGGAAAAATGTTACGATTAGGAACCACTACACTGTACGCAATGACATTCGGTTTCGCCGCTCTCATCCTGACAGCAACAATTGGTTATTATGCATCCCTGACGAACTTGTTAACAAACTAATCTGGTACACTCATTTAAGTTACGCATATTACGGAGCACGAAAATGTTTTCTTATACTGAGACAGAACTGTTATTTTACCAACATGGAGAAACGTATACGACGAGTTTTAGCGTCTTGTAAAATTTGCCAGAAAGCTAAATCAGACACCACTTCACATATTCCTCCTTTATATCCCATTGTACCTGTTAAATTAAGACATATGGCCGCAGTAGATATTTTTGGTCCGATTCCGAGAACTAACAGAGGTTTTTGCTACATCTTTGTCGCTGTTGAGCTCACTTCAAAATTTGTTACTTTCACTCCGTTACGCAAAGCTACTACTAAAACTGTTTCGAAAGCATTTGTAAAACATTTTCTATTTCATGTAGGGCATGTGATGAGAGTAATTTCTGACAATGGATCACAATTTCGTAGTAGCGTATGGACACGCATGTTACGAGCCAGAAACATTTCTCCGATCTATATATCCAAGTACCACGCTTCTTCGAACCCCTGTGAAAGATTAATGAAAGAAATTGGTAAGCTGTGCCGAATATACTGCCACAAAAGACATATTGATTGGGATACATACATACTCTCATTCCAAGATGTAATTAATTCCATTCCAAATGAATCCACTATGCTATCTCCGTCTGTTATACTGAAAAACGTTGAACCACCAAACAAAATTAAAGAATTTGTAAATTTTCCTACATCTCGTCGCTTACGACACCACGAAATAATTGACATTGCGCTGAACAACATCAAACGTGCCGCAGAGCGCCGGAGAAGACAGCAAAAACAGGTTTGTACACGCCGAGACTTTCACGTTGGACAGAAAATATTAGTACGTACACACTATTTATCCAGCAAATTAAAAGGTAAGTGCAGTAAATTTGAACTTCTATACGCAGGTCCATATCGGATTCGCAGCATCCCTCACCCCAATGTTGTACACGTCGAAACTTTGAGAACCAGAAAATCGAAAGGCAATCACCATATCTCAAACATTAAACCGTTTATTGAATGAAATCACTTTATGATGTAACATGCTATGATGCCATTTACTAATGTAATTATATTCACCTGACTAATTACTGATGATTATCGTATTTTTTCTTGGCAAGTGCCCGGCAAGGTAAGGTTAGCAGGTCGCTTTTCTTATCGTTACACATCAGACCGTGCACATTTTCCATTTTTTGTGTGTATGATTGTTTTCCTGTTTTGTTTGTATACACTGTGAAATAGTTAAGGTATAACACACCCGTTGACTTTGACATTTTTTGCCCTATGATATTTCAACATCGTGACTATTTTACATTTTTTTTTTTTTTTTTTTTTTTGCTGCTGCATTGTGATATTCCGTGTACATTTTTTGCCTTTGAACACTGTCTATGCTTTTGACATATTACGTTTTCTGTCATGTTATGCTGTATGCTTAATTCTGTTACCGTTAATCAGTAATTATTTAGTGAGTATATGATGTAAATGCAAGACATTAATCTTTGTTCATCAATTTCAGAAAGAAATGATACGTAAATGAAATAAATTAAACAGAAATGGGAATTTCAACTACGGAATAGACGAAGGAGGATACAAAAACCTTATGAAGAAGAGTAAATGGATCAGAATTAACAAGCATTAACAAGAATATACAATACACATCGCAGAATAGCAGTCTTAACTAATTTTTTCTTTCAGAATACGAAGCAATTGATGCAGGCTGTCAGACATTTTAGTTTTAGTGATGAAATATGATAGAGATAAGGAATAATTGTATAATAAATAATGAAGTGATATTTTTTGCAGATGATAATGAATACTGAGGAATAATGATGAACAATATGCTATTATGAATAATAAAGTTTTTCTTTACAGGTGATGATAATAATGAAGTCATGATAATATGGATAATGAAGTGATTGATAATGAAGTTTTTTTCTTTACAGATGAAGTTATGTATTTATGCTACGTAGTTATTTAAGTATTTGTTGCAGTTTGTTTTGACAGCAGGTGTTATATTGCATAGTAGGATGACGGAAAGTTTTGGAAAGGACAGCTATGGAACACATGTTTATACACATTTCACTACTTGTTAATTCGAAGTTCACTACTTTTCAGCATAGTGTGCGTTTCTTCTTTCAGGTCAATAATCCATTTTGTATTTTTTTTCCAGGAGAAGTTTTTCATGATACATACTAAACCTGTTACTTATTATACCTGTTCTAGTACTTGCATTTTTTTTAACCCATTTGTGTTTATCATTTATAAATGTGATCACATATACTGCCTTGTTACATAACCTTGCTACAGCTGACTCATGACGAATGACGTTACCTATACCCATTTGCAGCAATAGGTCAAAAGCAAATAGTGTTATGCCTCAGCAATTAATTATCGATCCCAAATGTATTACCTGTCCCAAATAGTGATACCAGTTTGAGAAAGTTCTGAATAATACTGATCAACTCTGAATAGTATGTCACTTCAGTAATGACTTCGTAATGATACAAAAAAATATATATATAAAATAATGCTTTGTAACTGGCTAATAACTGCCACTGTTTATTGTAATGAGACTACTTATAATGCCCATGATTATTAATGCTATGACTGTAATTAGCTGCTTTTTAATAATGACTTCGTAATGATCTGAATAATACTGAATGATGAACAATGTTTTATTCTATTCAATACTTGATGGCCACTGAGTGCCAATAATTAATGTCACTCAATGAATTATGTTATTAATTATGCCATTAATTAGCTCTTGTTTTCAATGTTGATACTTTGTAACTGGAAAAGAATGTGATTGTTTAATAATGCTTTGTAATTAGAAGAAGGCTAATGATTATTACTATTGAAATGACAAATAATTAATTAACGATGCCATACTTTGTAACTGGAAAAGAATGCGATTATTTAATAATGCTTTGTAACTAGGAAAAGAAGGTTACTGTTTCTATGTAAAACAATTAATGAACATTTTTCTGTAATACTACATACTTGGTACAGAAATGTTCAATCACTGGGCTATGAATGCCGCAAACTACTAATGAAGACTGTAATTGTCAATATTATGTGACTTAATGTCCTTCACCTCATGAGATAACTACCCTGAATTACTGCAATGTCCATTTGTCCTGTCTATCCTAGTGATCATGGAGCACTATCTTTGGTTTTGCACTAATTCTACGTTGGTGTGCCTTGTAAGAGCGTGGTGTTGACACGACATGCTGTCCACCACCGTGGGCGATGAAGACGTTATTATGGTCCCACTGTTTGGTGTACATAATGTACTGCCAAAATGAGAACATGAAATGTTACTACGAGAGTTCAGTGTCTTGGCTACACTGGTAAATTCTGATGGGAAAGGAACTTCAAATTGTGTCACTTGGTGTTGTACTTCTGTGGAAAGATATGGGCTTTCAGAACAGCTGTGTGCAATCTAAAGTGCTACAACCATGATGCAATCCTTCCCTTTCCTATCCTAATTCTTGTCACATAGTGAAAATCATTTTTTTGCTAACATTATTTATGTTCATGGGTTATACATTTTTTTTGATTCGCTGAACTCCAGTGCGAGTACACTTACGTCACTTGTCGATATGATTTTTTGCCATTATGTTTATTTATTGCAAAAATGCCTAAGACATTTTTTCGATTTGTTCTCAAGTACAGTATGTGCACTCTTGTCTTTTATATTGTATATACATTTTTTTTATTTATTATTTTATTTTAATGATATGTTCTGAACTACAGTGCATGTGCACTTATGTTGTGTGTTAAAATGTTTTCTACTGAACTTCAGTGCCTGTGCATTTTCAATATGATTTGTACTCATTCTGTATATTCAATACTTCAGTACATATGCACTTATGTCATTTGTTACTAATTGTATATACATTTCGTAAATTGCTAATATGTTCTCAACTCCAGTGCGAGTACACTCATGTCACTTATCAACACGATTTTCTGCCATTCTGTTTATTTGTTCTGAAAATGCTAAAGAATTTTTTCAGTGCGTGTGCACTTTGCTATCTGTCAAATAATTTGTATATACAGTTTTCTGATTTACTACTATGTTTTGTATTCACATCCTGTCATTGTCTGATATATTTTGTACTCGGTGCATGTGCACAACATTTAATTTATGTACTAAATTTGAATATTCTGTAAATTGTAAAAATTTCTTGCGATGGCAAGTCCAAATGACTCACCATCGCTGCCAAATTTTTGCCCCCCCCCAGTGGAGGGTTATGAAACACGTATGTAACATAGCAGCGATGGTGAGGCACGTTAAAATCTTTGACCAGAGAGCCTATAATCGTAGTTAGTCTGTGCTTGACCGCGCGAGTGTTGCAAGCAGTTCAGTTGTAGTCGTCATGTAGAGCAGTACAGTGGTAGTCGTCGTGCAGTTCTGTAGTAGTCGTCATGCAGAGCAGTCGGTCAGGAGTAGCAGCCCAGTGCGGTTGTGTGATGTAGTCTGTCGGCAACACTGGTCAAGATGCTGAATGAGGTATATTGTTAATTAAGGTAATCATCAGATAATGTAAAGTTTATTTATTGTAATTAATTTCCAACAAGTGCCCCAATAATAATTTTGATTTCAAAAGCAATTTTACAAAAAAAATTTATTTAATTGAATTAACGATTTCATTCCACTTCCCTTAAAGAAAAGTTTCAGTTAAATTTCAAAAAAAAAAAAAGGAATATTATTATTTGCAATGCAGTTCCTCCAAGCTGTGCGCAAGAATAAGAGCAGAAATTTGACTAGCAGTTACAATGAGGTAAGAATTTAATTCTGATTTGCACAGGGCCAAAGACCGATATTTCGGTTTAATTGAATTATCATTATCACTGAGATTTCATTAGTACTGAATTGTTTTTCATTATTTTTGTGGGAGCTTACAGCAGAGTCAGATTGCGAATTTCACATTTTTGTTGCCTTTGTCAGTACATTTCATTGCGAGAGGTTACACTTGGCTTCCATTTTTATTAAATATTGTCCTTTTCTTTTAAATTTTTCTGGGGAGGTTACAGACTTTAAGATGTTTTTACCAGATAGATATCCTAAATTAGTTTCTGAATGGGATGTTAAATTTTTTGAAGATAGATGAAACTGAGATATAAGGAGATTAAGAAACTTAATAATAAAAATGTTTAATTTCATGATAGAGAATTCATGATGTGAAATTTTTTCCTATTATATTTTATATTCTTTAAATGGACTATACCAAACAGCTAGGTTTCTGTGTAGAGATAAAGAATACTAATGGATTCCATAAACTTAAATATCAAAAAGATGGATATCATTGGATTTTTAAAGAATGTATTAAATAACTTAATAGGACAGAAATTAGATGTGAATGTGGAAGAACTGTAAAACAGTCTTATCTCAAAAAGCATAAAAATTCGTCAGTTCATAAAAATCTTATTGTTGCTGAAGGAGAAAGAATTTGAAAATTTTTAGGTAAGGAATAGATTTCACCATAATTCATTTATTTATTTTCTTACATGCACCTTTTATAAAAATTGTATTAACTTTATTTTCTTACTTGCACCTTTTATAAAAAAAGATTAAAATTCATTTTTATTATGTGCACCTTTGTAAAACATATCTTTTTGAAAGTGGGGAGTGTTAGACTTGAAAATTTGGAGTATAGTAGGAGTAAAAAGGGGATTTTGGATAACTGGATCAATTTCTACCAAACCCGTAGGGTGAGTCGGAAAGTGAGCCACAATCCCCCTTTTGCTCCTACTAATGAAGTTGCAACTACCAGCCTACGTTTACATATTTTTCGCTGAAACATTCGCTGTTCCACAGGCAGAAAATTATGCACACTCTCTCAAAATCCCAAAAGCAGTAATAATCATTAACTCGCAAAGCACTCTGAAATTCGTTAGATACCGGAATTGGAACAAATGAACTTGTAAATACACCACTGACCTAGTAGATCACTACTACCAAGCAAAAAAGACTGGACGCATTTGTTTGGATTAAATCTCATTTCGGCATTCACTGTGATGTCAAAGAAAAGCTGCTAGCGAGAGATGTGATTAGTAACAGAAAACCTATAAACTCCAATGCACAGACTACCTTCTGCTTATAAAGCAACAAGTGATTCTTTCCTGGCAGGAAGAATGGACTGAAAGTAAAAAACAAAGAGTAAAAGCTATGCAGGTATACAGCCTTTCATACAGAAACCGCCAAATGGTTCCTATAGTCCAAACAGTTAAGGAAAATAATTTCGATCGTTGTGAGAATGAGTTTCAATTATGCATCTTTCCCACTCACTTGTACAGAATCGGCTTCACGGAGGTATCCTACCATTGACGTGATGAGATCACAATTGGTGATATAAATTACATTCTGTTTCAGTGAAAGCGCTATGAGAAAGCAGAGTCAAATTTTTAACAGAGTTTTCGATACTTGATTACTACATCTTCGTCGTTTACCAGCCATGGCTGGACAGACTGAGTCACAAATACAATGTTTATCAACTAACATTTATACAACACCATATACAAAATTTATATTACAAATAAGAGAAAATATTTATGCAGTGTACAAAAACACATAGAACATAGAGAAAATGAAATATAACTAAACAGGAAATGAAAATACCATAAAGCAAAATGTTAACAAAACCATGTAGATCACACACATAAAGTTTCGTTTTGGCAAAATATGTACTTTAAGTAAAACACAAAATAAAATATGCAGTTAACTGAGAACATAAAAAAAAGATTAAATTTAGGCAAAATTATGTATAAAACATAACAATATTTATTATTTTGTCCATTCACTAGAACCACTGTTGAAAAACTCTTCCAAGGAATATAGTGGATGTTGTTTCAAGTCCTGAGGAATTTTTTTACGAAATAATTCAGGTGGCAGGGATTTCACTTCTGGAGGCAATTGAGTGTTCATTTTTAGGGCGACTGTTGGAAAGCTGTCTTGTGTACTTGATAGGCGACACCTTGGCACTTCAATGTTCCTCTTACTGCGAGTGACATGATTATGTATTTCTTGTCTTATGCTAAAATTCCTTTGATTTTCTTTTATATAAATGAGGCAGAAAAACACGTACTGGCTAAAAACACTCATTATGCCTAGCCAGGTGAAAATAGGCTTACAGTGGTCCAGTCTTTTGCTAGAGGATATGATCCTGATGGCTTTTTTTTTTTTTTTTTTTTTTTGTAATAGCAACACATCTTTGCAGTCTGAGTAGTGTCCCCACAACAACAGTCCATAGCTAATGTGGCTGTGCAAGAGTGCATGGTAGACTATTGTGAGAAACTGGTCAGTTATTACCCTCTTCAGCTTCCTCAGGAGGTATATCACACGAGAAAGTTTGGTGCATACATACGCAGTGTGATCATTCATGGAGAGTTTGCTGTCAATCTTGAAGCCCAGTAGTCTGACAGTCTTCATGTTTTCTTGCTCTTCAATGTTGGTTAGACTGCATATCAAATGTTGGGCTTTTTCTTCAATGATCTTCATTTTATTTATGATGAACCTTTTATTTCTTCAAATATCAAGTTTGATGGACCAAGAGCTTCTGCAGCTGTATGTCCTTTGGCAATATGGGTAGTGTCATCTGCAAACTACAACATTTGACTATTACGGCTCGTATCATTAACATATATTAGGAGAGGTCCTAAGACTGATCCTTGGGGCACTCCATGTTCCAGTTTTTATTCAAGAGAAGTTGCTCCGTGCACTGATACTACCTGCTTTTGGTTTTCCAAATAAAATTGGAGTGTTGATAGAGCAACACCTCCAACACCATAGCATCTTAACTTGGCTTTTAGTGTTGTGTGTGAGATGCATTGAAAGGCTTTGCTGAGGTCACAGAGTGTCAGTACCACACCCTCTCTCTCTCTTCAAAACTCTGTCAAATCGTTTTTAATAAGTCCAGTGTGGCTGTCACTGTTGATCTCCCTTTGCAGAATCCGTGCTGTGTGTTTTGGAATAAGTTATTTTCCTCAAAGTAATTCAGTACCTGGCAGTGCATCACAGACTCAGTATCTTTGGCTAGTATTGGTACCACTGAGATTGGTCTGAAGCTGGACACCTTGCATGGATCCCCTTCTTACACATTGGTACTGTGCACGTCAGTTTAAGGAAGTCTGGGAAGACACTAGAAGATAGACATTTGTTTATTGCTATGGCTAATGGCTCAGCTAATTCTGCTATAATTTTCTTTAGCAGTGTGCAGGACATACCATAGATGTCTACAATTTCTGAGTGTTTGTAGGAGTTGCCGGCCGGTGTGGCCGTGCGGTTATAGGCGCTGCAGTCTGGAACCGCGTGACCGCTACGGTTGCAGGTTCGAATCCTGCCTCAGGCATCGATGTGTGTGATGTCCTTAGGTTAGTTAGGTTTAAGTAGTTCTAAGTTCTAGGGGACTGATGACCATAGAAATTAAGTCCCATAGTGCTCAGAGCCATTTTTGTTTGTAGGAGTTCACAATTTTTATCATGCCTTCAGAGTGTACTTCCTTCCAGTTTTGAATACTGCAACTGTCTGCATTTCTTATGTTTGCAGTCGGGTCTAGGTCAGAGTGTGGAATTTCACTCACTGTCTGTTCCACTATTCTGTCAAAATATTCATTGAAGTCATCAGGGCTACATGAATTTAAGCAGGAGGTAGTATTCTTTCTCTTCTCATTTACAAGTTTCCAGGCAGCTTTACAAGGATTTTGGGTTGGTTGGTTGGTTGGTTTGGGGAAGGAGACCAGACAGCGTGGTCATCGGTCTCATCGGATTAGGGAAGGATTAGGAAGGAAGTCGGCCGTGCCCTTTCAGAGGAACCATCCCGGCATTTGCCTGGAGTGATTTAGGGAAATCACGGAAAACCTAAATCAGGATGGCCGGACGCGGGATTGAACCGTCGTCCTCCCGAATGCGAGTCCAGTGTCTAACCACTGCGCCACCCCTCCTTAATGTATGAATCATTATATTTCTTTTTTGCTTCCTCTACCGTCTTCCTATAAGCTTTTTTTTGCTTTTAGGTAGTTGTGGTGATGTAATTCTTTAGCTGGAACGTCGAAAGCTGATTTCATTCGGTCCTTGCACATTGTTACAATACACTTCAATTTATTGAGCTCGGGTTTGTACCATTGTTTCACATTGATAACTTTCTGCCTGCCTTGTGATTTGTCCACAGGATTCTTCACTGGTCTTACCGGAAACATGTCATCAAATATTGCTTTTAAGGTTTGGAACAGACATAAGAAAGAATCACTGCCTACTAACTCTGCAATTTTCTGCTGCCAGTTTACACAAGACAGAGCTGCTTTGAGATCATTTAGTGTCTCTTCTTTAACAAATCTTCTTTTGAATGTGTTGTATGAATGCCATGTGCTTATCTCCAGTTTGCTCCTCATACTGGTTTCCATTACTAGCGCACAGTGATCTGCTATCATAGGTTCAACTACACTGAGTTTGTAATCCCAGATGTTGAAGTTGGTGATTATGGTGTCCAGGCATGCACCACCCCTTGTTGGGAGCTTATTTGCAAAAAACAACCCATAACTGGTATTTAATCTCATGAAGACCCTCCCTCTGGCATCTCCATCACCTATTTGTATGTTAAAATCTCCACACAGTGCGATTTTTTACTTTAGGCGTGTTAGGTAACACAAACAGTTCTCCATATGTCCAATAAAGTTCTCAAAGTTACCATCTGGTGAATGGTACACAGCAACAACAATTAAATCAATATTTGTTAATAACAGTGCAGCTAATTCAAGATCAAAATCCACACAAAAACTACTTAAATCAATTTCCTTGATGCTATGATCTCTGTTGGCATACACAGAGACCCCACCGTGGGTTGCAGTTCTTCGAAACCAAGCACTGGCCATGTCTAAGTATTCAACAGATTTATAGAAATCACCTTCTGCTTCAGCTAGCCAGTGTTCACAAATACACTCCTGGAAATTGAAATAAGAACACCATGAATTCATTGTCCCAGGAAGGGGAAACTTTATTGACACATTCCTGGGGTCAGATACATCACATGATCACACTGACAGAACCACAGGCACATAGACACAGGCAACAGAGCATGCACAATGTCGGCACTAGTACAGTGTATATCCACCTTTCGCAGCAATGCAGGCTGCTATTCTCCCATGGAGACGATCGTAGAGATGCTGGATGTAGTCCTGTGGAACGGCTTGCCATGCCATTTCCACCTGGCGCCTCAGTTGGACCAGCGTTCGTGCTGGACGTGCAGACCGCGTGAGACGACGCTTCATCCAGTCCCAAACATGCTCAATGGGGGACAGATCCGGAGATCTTGCTGGCCAGGGTAGTTGACTTACACCTTCTAGAGCACGTTGGGTGGCACGGGATACATGCGGACGTGCATTGTCCTGTTGGAACAGCAAGTTCCCTTGCCGGTCTAGGAATGGTAGAACGATGGGTTCGATGACGGTTTGGATGTACCGTGCACTATTCAGTGTCCCCTCGACGATCACCAGTGGTGTACGGCCAGTGTAGGAGATCGCTCCCCACACCATGATGCCGGGTGTTGGCCCTGTGTGCCTCGGTCGTATGCAGTATGCGGAAGACGGCCTAACGGTGTGCGGGACCGTAGCCCAGCTTCATGGAGACGATTGCGAATGGTCCTCGCCGATACCCCAGGAGCAACAGTGTCCCTAATTTGCTGGGAAGTGGCGGTGCGGTCCCCTACGGCACTGCGTAGGATCCTATGGTCTTGGCGTGCATCCATGCGTCGCTGCGGTCCGGTCCCAGGTCGACGGGCACGTGCACCTTCCGCCGACCACTGGCGACAACATCGATGTACTGTGGAGACCTCACGCCCCACGTGTTGAGCAATTCGGCGGTACGTCCACCCGGCCTTCCGCATGCCCACTATACGCCCTCGCTCAAAGTCCGTCAACTGCACATATGGTTCACGTCCACGCTGTCGCGGCATGCTACCAGTGTTAAAGACTGCGATGGAGCTCCGTATGCCACGGCAAACTGGCTGACACTGACGGCGGCGGTGCACAAATGCTGCGCAGCTAGCGCCATTCGACGGCCAACACCGCGGTTCCTGGTGTGTCCGCTGTGCCGTGCGTGTGATCATTGCTTGTACAGCCCTCTCGCAGTGTCCGGAGCAAGTATGGTGGGTCTGACACACCGGTGTCAATGTGTTCTTTTTTCCATTTCCAGGAGTGTATATCTTCTATAAAATATCTTCTATAAAAAATATCTTCTATAAAAAATGATAGGAGATCCATTTTGGCTCTTATGCACTGCACATTTACAATAAAAAGAAAGGTTCTAATGGCTCTGAGCACTATGGGACTTAACATCTGACGTCATCAGTCCCCTAGAACTTAAAACTACTTAAACCTAACTAACCTGAGGACATCACACACATCCATGCCCGAGACAGGATTCGAACATGCGACGGTATCGTGTAATGTCTCTTGCAGCGGTCTCTCAGTGATATTTTCAGAAATTTTATAAATTACATAACTCAGTACATACCTCGAAATATATCTTCTTTTCTTACCGATTCCTAAACGTTAATATACGATGATTATCAATGCAAAGTAGTTTCAAGCCCTATTATTCCTTGGAGCGTCCATTTAGTCCATGGAATAGCTTCTCTGCTATCTGTTTTCTCTTATGAAAAGAATTAGGAATGCTTGCCGATTAGCCAAGAAAGAAGGAGGATGTATATGTATGCATTTTTAAGCTAGTCGCCATCTTGATGAGATTCTGTATGAGAAGGAATTTAATACATGAACTAAACTAAAGTATGTGTGTTTGCGTATTATTTAACTGATTATTATTGACAGTGTCTGCTTACTACGCTGTGTTGCACGGGATCAGTGGGGATCGTCTGATTTACACTGGACGAACCTGCCGTTTTGTATGCTCAAGATATCCAGTTACTTCAAATAAATAGGCTAACACGGTCTTACCAGCAGATCTCTGGTCTTCCCCATGTGATCACCGAAAGTTAATAATTATTACAAATGTTTTCAGGAGATCGACTGACAATTTTCGTCGCACCGAGACTTCGAAATTGCTTCACTGCCTTATGGAATTTAAGTTAAGCTCAATTTAATCAGGATAGAACAGTATTGAACTGTGTGAATGTGATAAGCCTGCTTTGTGAATGAAAATTCCCTTAACATACGCATGTTTTTACTATCCTGATCAGTGAAGCTAAATCAGGCCGGTGTGAGAGAGGTTTTTAAATTTTTTGAATACCACAAAAAAAATATTAAAAGCAGTCGCGCGGTTCAAGACTGAAGCGCCTAGAACCGCTCGGCCACACCGGCCGGCGCACATTTACACTTGCAATGATTATATACTTCATGATTTGTGAGACTAGGCACTGTATAAATTGTGGATTACTAACAGGAAATAGCCCCGAATGTTATGTGGCAGCTGTTGAACTAAATTTAGTTACTCTAAATATCTAGATCGGTGAATAAGATAAGATTCTAAAATCTTGGAAGAGTGGTGTGTCTGCCAATGACTTTTACGAGGCAGCTGTTGAAAGGTTGCCGTAACAGACAGCTATTGCGTCTTCGAGTGTTATTTCTTTCCCATGTTGGGTTTACTAGTCCCCTATCGGGTGCCTCCCAGGTGGGAGAAAGGGGAATGCCCTCTAGATATAGAGGGTACCAGGAAAATAAAATACCCATGGTGAACCAAATCTAGCATGGGCATGAGATGCTCGGTCAGCTGCAGTGAAGGTAACCCTCCTAGGCCCAAGTACCCCAAAATCAAGATTCCTGGTCCTCCAGGTTGGGGGTTGGTGTGTGGGGCTAAAAACCCCACCACCACAAAACAGCATATTGTTCAGCAACCAGTTCACAAAGACAACTGAACTGTTTCAAACTTACGACAACCAAGGCACGTCAAACAGCAACGATTTTGGTATATCGGAATAGGGAATGTAAGAAGTATCTTCCAGCTGGGAGCCAGCAGGAAGCTCAAGGAGGAATTACTGAGGTACCGAACTGACGTTGTAGCATTGTAAGATATAAGATGGAAACAAAAAGAGATGGGCGATCTTCAGCATTATACCTTGATCAATAGTGGGAAGAAGAAAATAGATTAAGAACAGGTTTTATGGTAAAGAAGTCCATCAGGCACGCCATGATGGAATGTTGTTGTTGTGGTCTTAAGTCCTGAGACAGGTTTGATGCAGCTCTCCATGCTACTCTATCCTGTGCAAGCTCCTTCATCTCCCAGTACCTACTGCAACCTACATCCTTCTGAATCTGCTTAGTGTATTGATCTCTAGGTCTCCCTCTACGATTTTTACCCTCCACACTGCCCTCCAATGCTAAATTTGTGATCCCTCGATGCCTCAGAACATGTCCTACCAACCGATCCCTTCTTCTAGTCAAGTTGTGCCACAAACTTCTCTTCTCCCCAATCCTATTCAACACCTCCTCATTAGTTACGTGATCTACCCACCTTATCTTCAGCATTCTTCTGTAGCACCACATTTCGAAAGCTTCTATTCTCTTCTTGTCCAAACTAGTTATCGTCCATGTCTCACTTCCATACATGGCTACACTCCATACAAATACTTTCAGAAACGACTTCCTGACACCTAAATCTATATTCGATGTTAACAAATTTCTCTTCTTGAGAAACGCTTTCCTTGCCATTGCCAGTCTACATTTTATATCCTCTCTACTTCGACCATCTTCGGTTATTTTACTCCCTAAATAGCAAAACTCCTTTACTACTTTAAGTGTCTCATGTCCTAATCTAATTCCCTCAGCATCACCCGACTTAATTTGACTACATTCAATTATCCTCGTTTTGCTTTTGTTGATGTTCATCTTATATCCTCCTTTCAAGACACTGTCCATTCCGTTCAACTGCTCTTCCAAGTCCTTTGCTGTCTCTGACAGAATTACAATGTCATCGGCGAACCTCAAAGTTTTTACTTCTTCTCCATGAATTTTAATACCTACTCCGAATTTTTCTTTTGTTTCCTTTACTGCTTGCTCAATATACAGATTGAATAACATCAGGGAGAGGCTACAACCCTGTCTCACTCCTTTCCCAACCACTGCTTCCCTTTCATGCCCCTCGACTCTTACAACTGCCATCTGGTTTCTATTCAAATTGTAAATAGCCTTTCGCTCCCTGTATTTTACCCCTGCCACCTTCAGAATTTGAAAGAGAGTAATCCAGTCAACATTGTCAAAAGCTTTCTCTAAGTCTACAAATGCTAGAAACGTAGGTTTGCCTTTTCTTAATCTTTCTTCCAAGATAAGTCGTAAGGTCAGTATTGCCTCACGTGTTCCAACATTTCTACGGAATCCAAACTGATCTTCCCCGAGGTCAGCTTCTACCAGTTTTTCCATTCGTCTGTAAAGAATTCGCGTTAGTATTTTGCAGCTGTGACTTATTAAACTGATAGTTCGGTAATTTTCACATCTGTCAACACCTGCTTTCTTTGGGATTGGAATTATTATATTCTTCTTAAAGTCTGAGGGTATTTCGCCTGTCTCATACATCGTGCTCACCAGATGGTAGAGTTTTGTCATGACTGGCTCTCCCGAGGCCATCAGTAGTTCTAATGGAATGTTGTCTACTCCCGGGGCCTTGTTTTGACTCAGGTCTTTCAGTGCTCTGTCAAACTCTTCACGCAGTATCATATCTCCCATTTCAACTTCATCTACATCCTCTTCCATTTCCATAATATTGTCCTCAAGTACATCGCCCTTGTATAAACCCTCTATATACTCCTTCCAACTTTCTGCTTTCCCTTCTTTGCTTAGAACTGGGTTGCCATCTGAGCTCTTGATATTCATACAAGTGGTTCTCTTCTCTCCAAAGGTCTCTTTAATTTTCCTGTAGGCAGTATCTATCTTACCCCTAGTGAGACAAGCCTCTACATCCTTACATTTGTCCTCTAGCCATCCCTGCTTAGCCATTTTGCACTTCCTGTCGATTTCATTTTTGAGACGTTTGTATTCCTTTTTGCCTGCTTCATTTACTGCATTTTTATATTTTCTCCTTTCATCAATTAAATTCAATATTTCTTCTGTTACCCAAGGATTTCTATTAGCCCGCGTCTTTTTACCTACTTGATCATCTGCTGCCTTCACCACTTCATCCCTCAAAGCTACCCATTCTTCTTCTACTGTATTTCTTTCCCCCATTCCTGTCAATTGTTCCCTAATGCTCTCCCTGAAACTCTCTACAACCTCTGGTTCTTTCAGTTTATCCAGGTCCCATCTCCTTAAATTCCCACCTTTTTGCAGTTTTTTCAGTTTCAATCTGCAGTTCATAACCAATAGATTGTGGTCAGAATCTACATCTGCCCCTGGAAATGTCTTACAATTTAAAACCTGGTTCCTAAAGCTCTGTCTTACCATTATATAATCTATCTGAAACCTGTCAGTATCTCCAGGCTTCTTCCATGTATACAGCCTCCTTTCATGATTCTTGAACCAAGTGTTAGCTATGATTAAGTTATGCTCTGTGCAAAATTCTACAAGGCGGCTTCCTCTTTCATTCCTTCCCCCCAATCCATATTCACCTACTATGTTTCCTTCTCTCCCTTTTCCTACTGACGAATTCCAGTCACCCATGACTATTAAATTTTCGTCTACCTTCACTACCTGAATAATTTCTTTTATCTCGTCATACATTTCATCTATTTCTTCATCATCTGCAGAGCTAGTTGGCATATAAACTTGTACTACTGTAGTAGGCATGGGCTCTGTGTCTATCTTGGCCACAATAATGCGTTCACTATGCTGTTTGTAGTAGCTAACCCGCACTCCTCTTTTTTTATTCATTATTAAACTTACTCCTGCATTACCCCTATTTGATTTTGTATTTATAACCCTGTAATCACCTGACCAAAAGTCTTGTTCCTCCTGCCACCGAACTTCACTAATTCCCACTATATCTAACTTTAACCTATCTATCTTGAAACGTCCCCTTAGAACAATTATACACGACTGTGCTGATAAACCTCTTACACTATTTGCTTTTCAAACAGCTGAGCAAAACTGAACGTACTCAAACATTCACTAAAGTGACACACAATATTTTTAGCGCAACGCAATCTGACTATCAAAGTTCCCTGCAAAAGAATGGCCCTGACTGACATTAAACTATACTTTTCAGAAATCACTTACCTCACAAAAATCTTCATTACTCGAACTACTGCAATACAGCGAGCGCCACTATTGCCAGCTAAATAAAAGATTCAAACTACGGAAGTCACTAACTACTGATAGGGATAGTTAGCAAATGAAAGATTTTAACAGAGAACAAACAATGTATTTACCTTAATATTCACAATTGACATCCAGTATTACAAATTATCAAAACTCCGCCATCTCTCTCCCCACATCCACCACTGCTGGCGGCTCACCTCCAACTGCGCAACGCTACGCGCTGTTCACATCCAGCTGCCGCTGCCCAACACTACAATGGCAGACAACAATGCAAACTAGCCACGGACTGCACACAGCACAGCCAGTGTTTCATACAGAGCGCTACGTAACGTTGCCAATAAGAAAACATAAACAGCCTACTTACAATCTCCCTTTTTAAATTTTCTAACCTACCTGCCCGATTAAGTGATCTGACATTCCACGCTCCGATCCATAGAACGCCAGTTTTCTTTCTCCTGATAACGACGTCCTCTTGAGTAGTCCCCGCCCGGAGATCCGAATGAGGAACTATTTTACCTCCGGAATATTTCACCCAAGAGGACGCCATCATCATTTAATCATACAGTAGAGCTGCATGTCCTCGGGAAAAATTACGGCTGTAGTTTCCCCTTGCTTTCAGCTGTTCGCAGTACCGGCACAGCAAGGCCGTTCTGGTTAATGTTACAAGGCCAGATCAGTCAATCATCCAGACTGTTGCCCCTGCAACTACTGAAAAGGCTGCTGCCCCTCTTCAGGAACCATATGTTTGTCTGGCCTCTCAACAGATACCCCTCCGTTGTGGTTGCACCTACGGTACAGCCATCTGTATCGCTGAGGCACGCAAGCCTCCCCACCAACGGCAAGGTCCATGGTTCATGGGGGGCATGATGGAATACGAAACAATAAGTCCCAGATTATGTCGATTGAGGTTGAAGGGAAAATTCTCCAACTTGTCGCTGTTTAGTGCGCATGCACCAACGGAGGATGCAGCTGAAGAGGAGAAAGAAGAATTTTATGAAAAATTGGAGCAAGTATATGATAAACTATGGAAGTATGATGTCAAAATTATCCTGGGGGATTGTAATGGTAAGGTATGTAAAGAGAAAGAGAACCAATTGGTGGTAGGACTTCATAGTAAACAGCTGGAATCAAATAACAATGGTTGGAAAGTGACTGAATTTGCTTTTAGCAATGGACTGGTAATTAAAAGTATGTGCTTCCCACACAAAGACATTCATAAGGAGACTTGGATATCATCAGATGGACTGACAAGAAAACTAATAGATCATGTACTGATAGATGGACGGCATGCCTGAGATATTTTGGATGTGAGCAGCTGCTGAGGAGCGGTTATTGACTCGGACCATGTTTTGGTAAGAATCAAAACTTTACACAGGATTGCTGTAAAAGCCATAAGGGCTGGTTGGAGAAGAGTAAAGTTTACAATATGGAGATGCTTAAACACCAGAGGAAAGAGGAAGAGCATAGGAACAAAGTGCAAGACAAGCTGCAAAAGATCAGCATGATGGAGGGACAGGATACCAACGTACGGTGGGAGAAAACTAAGTTAGCATTAAATACAACAGCCCAGGAGGTACTCGGAGAAACAGGAAAGCAGAAAAGAAACGGATGGTTTGATGAAGAGATGTCAAAGGCGCTGGGTGATAGAAATCAAGCTCGACAAAGAATCTTGCAGAGACCACATGAACTAATTTGGCTATGTTTAAAGAGAAGAGAAGGATAGCTAAGAATTCAGCATGGACTAAAAAGAGAGTAGAGGAAAGGGAAAGGATGGATGAAATACAGAAGAACTTTGAAAATAAGCAGGGGCAGAAATTCTTTTATGGTGTGGGACAAACAAAGAGAAGATATTAAGCCAAGGGTGGACATGCTGGAAGATGAGACAGACACTCTGGTAGTTGGAAAAGGGAAAATAATAGAAACATGAGCACAACATTTTGAAGTGTTACTGTCAAACAGACACATCGTAAGCGAAGAGAAAAATGAAAGGTCTAGAGATGAAACTGAAGGAGAACAAGATGTGGATGGTTATGATGATGTAGTAGACACAGAACCACCCTCGATAGAAGAGTTAAGAGAAATTATAAAGTAACTTAGGAATAACACAGTTCCTGGATCCAACCTCATAACAGCGGAAACGATAAAACACAGAGGTGAAATATTAGTAATGAGGATACATAAAATAATTACAATGGCCTAGGAAACAGAGAAAATGCCAGAGGACTGGACGTTAGTGACCATCTGCCCTATACATAAGAAAGGATCACGCATGCAGTGGAAGAACTACCGAGTAATATCTCTGCTGAGCATCGTCTACAAAATCCTACTGCTACAACAAAGAGAGTAAGTAGAAGAGCAGAATGAATTCTAGGCGAGTACGAGGCAGACTTTAGATCTAGGAGGTCTACAGCTGGGCATATCTTTACAGGACGTATGATGCTGGAGAAGACCTACGAATATATTAGTGTATGATTAGAACATCTCTTTACAGATTTTAAGTAGGCCTATGGCAGAGTTAAAAGACCAGCACTGTGGGAAACAAGGCAGACATTCAAATTTCCTAAGAAGTTAATAAAATTAACTGAGATGGCCCTGGAAAATAGCAGAAGCCAAGTTAAAGTTCAGCCATGTCTGTCGAGATCGTTTCTAATGAAAGAAGGCCTAAGACAGGGAAATCCATTATCCCCAGTACTATTCAATCTGGTATTAGAGAATGCAGTAAGATCAATAACCACAAACCGTGGAGGCAATATTTACAATAGGCTTCTTCAAATTTTAGCCTATGCAGATGTGTCCTAATAAGACAGAAGAATGGCTCCCGAAGAAGCTGATGATGGAACATCCTGGTGGTGGGAGAAAGAGGGAACGACAACGTGTGAGATGGCTGGAAGATGTGGAAGCCGAAAGCAGTACCAGCACGTCTGCTGAAGACCGAGACGACTGGAAATCTGTGATTGAGGAGGCCAAGGTCATCAGAGGACCGTAGTGCCATGGAGTAAGTAAGTGTTACTTCTCTTGTAAATGCGTTTGTGACACCTGATTTAGCCCTGTACGAAATATATTTTCGGTTCGAACATTTAGGTTTCATCTTCCTTATATTTAACTCTTGTCACAGGTCTAGTGTCATAACATGCACTAATACGTAAATGCAACCCAGATGATATCAGTTCACGCTACGTTGAAAGCTGTACTACTGCGCAGCAATTGTAGCGTCATGTGTGAACTCTAGCTCTCGGTACCAAAGCCACGCGGTTTGACGTCTCAGTAAATGCGTGCATAAGTTGCGTGTGTGAATCCGGCGTGAAGTTCGGTCGGCGCTATATTTAATCTGTCGATTTCAGCCGAACGCCAGTTGTACCATACTCATTTTAGTTACGTCACTCACTTGATCCATAGATAAGTAAATATAAAACAATCGAATAAATCGATGTTTGTAACTTGAGTTCGTGGGAACTGGGAAGCGTCTATCTGTGGCGTGGTGTGTAATGTTCAGTTTAAGTGAAAAGTGATTTGTTTCTCATAGCGATTCTTGTATTTTCAGCTAGTATTGTGTCAATAGGTTACCGACGTCGTGCTACGTATGAAGATTATAATAAAAATAAAACATGTTTATGAATTTTCGTTTTGAACGTTTGTAGCTGCCAACTAGTGTACATCACTAGTACAGTGAAGATTAGATGACTCTACCTTTAAAGTACAATTTGTAGATATGAGCGTGTATAAGAGAGTGCAGGTTAGTTGTTGTTTAACTGTTATTTCTAGTGATATACTAAAATATATTGTAGCACTAGTAGCCTTTCTATGTCAACTTCTTCGAAAACAAAATCTATATGTAGGTATGACAGATAGTTCCGGTGGAATTCATGGTTACCTCTTGCAATAAAAGCCGATATACAATGAGCCCTGAACCAAAACCATACAGTACGAAAGATACAATACGTTTCAATAATTTATAGTCAGTTGCTCTTATCTACACCAGTCATTTAATTTCTTCGACCTATCTTCTGTTAAAAAGTTATCTGAGAATTCCACCGCTATGTAGTTGAGCTTAACGTCTGCAAATAACTTGTGTGTGCCATCTATGAAGTTGTCTGTCAACCTTTGTGAACAAGGGTGGTCTTGTTACAAGGCGCCAATGCTTAGTTGATGCTGAATCCCTTTCTGATGCGTTGGCAGTCTTCTCTTAACATACACGGTTGAATAATCTAACTCGAGCATGTAGTTCGCAAAATAAAAATTAAGAATGTGTTAAGCAGGCTTCCTTAAGTTCAGAAATTGGGGGAAAACACGATTTTCCTTCCATTTTTTTTAATTACCTTTTTGGACTTCGTGAATCGATATATATTTCCAGTTTTGTAAGTTGCCATAAGTATTAGGTCTACTATTGACACCCAGGTGGATTAATCATTACCAGGTGTTATCATTCGTGCATTGCAGTTTTCAACTGTACACTTCAGCATTGTTTTACCGTTTCCAGTTACCATCATTTCGTTTCCTTGTAATGCCCAACAAGGATTCCATCATCCAGGGACTACTTATTAGTGTCTGCATGTCACACACATCTCCATTTCACTTTTATTGCTGTCAGAAACAAGTATTCCACTGCAGTCTGTTAATTGATCATGTATGTATCAGTAGATTCACTCCACCTACATAGCTGAAATTGTTGTTGTTACTGTGGTCTTCAGTCCTGAGACTGGTTTGATGCAACTCTCCATGCTACTCTATCCTGTGCAAGCTTCATCATCTCCCAGTACCTACTGCAACCTACATCCTTCTGAATCTGCTTGGTGTATTCATGTCTTGGTCTCCCTCTACGATTTTTACCCTCCACGCTGCCCTCCAATACTAAATTGGTGATCCCTTGATGCCTCAGAACATGTCCTACTAACCGATCCCTTCTTCTAGTCAAGTTGTGCCACAAACTTCTCTTCTCCCCAATCCCATTCAACACCCTCTCATTAGTTAGGTGATCTACCCATCTAATCTTCAGCATTCTTCTGTGGCACCACATTTCGAAAGCTTCTATTCTCTTCTTGTCTAGACTATTTATCGTCCATGTTTCACTTCCATACATGGCTACACGCCATACAAATACTTTCAGAAACGACTTCCTGACACTTAAATCTATACTCGATGTTAACAAATTTCTCTTCTTCAGAAACGCTTTCCTTCCCATTGCCAGTCTACATTTTACTTCCTCTCTACTTTGACCATCATCTATTATTTTGCTCCCCAAATAGCAAAACTCCTTTACTACTTTAAGTGTCTCATTTCCTAATCTAATTCCCTCAGCATCACCCGACTTAATTCAACTGCATTCCATTATCCTCATTTTGCTTTTGTTGATGTTCATCTTATATCCTCCTTTCAAGACACTGTCCATTCCGTTCAACTGCTCTTTCAAGCCCTTTACTGTCTGTGACAGAATTACAATGTCATCGGCAAACCTCAAAGTTTTTATTTCTTCTCCATGGATTTTAATACCTACTCCGAATTTTTCTTTTGTTTCCTTCACTGCTTGCTCAATATACAGATTGAATAACATCGGGGAGAGGCTAGAACCCCGTCTCACTCCCTTCTGAACCACTGCTTCACTTTCATGCCCCTCGACTCTTATAACTGCCAACTTGTTTCTGTACAAATTGTAAATAGCCTTTTGCTCCCTGTATTTTACCCCTGCCACCTTTAGAACTTGAAAGAGAGTATTCCAGTCAACATTGTCAAAAGCTTTCTCTAAGTCTACAAATGCTAGAAACATAGGTTTGCCTTTCCTTAATCTTTCTTCTAAGATAAGTCGTAAGGTCAGTATTGCCTCACGTGTTCCAATATTTCTACGGAATCCAAACTGATCTTCCCCAAGGTTGGCTTCTACTAGTTTTTCCATTCGTCTTTAAAGAATTCGCGTTAGTATTTTGCAGCTGTGACTTATTAAACTGATAGTTCGGTAATTTTCACATCTGTCAACATCTGCTTTCTATGGAATTGGAATTATTATATTCTTTTTGAAGTCTGAGGGTATTTCGCCTGTCTCATACATCTTGCACACCAGATGGTAGAGTTTTTTCATGACTGGCTCTTCCAAGGCCGTCAGTAGTTCTAATGGAATGTTGTCTACTCCTGGGGCCTTGTTTTGACTCAGGTCTTTCAGTGCTCTGTCAAACTCTTCATGCAGTATCATATCTCCCATTTCATCTTCATCTACATCCTCTTCCAATTCCATATTATTGTCCTCAAGTACATTGCCCTTGTATAGACCCTCTATATACTCCTTCCACCTTTCTGCTTTCCCTTCTTTGCTTAGAACTGGGTTTCCATCTGAGCTCTTGATATTCATACAAGTGGTTCTCTTTTCTCCAAATGTCTCTTTAATTTTCCTGTAGGCAATATCTATCTTACCCCTAGTGAGATAAGCCTCTACACCCTTACATTTGTCCTCTAGCCATCCCTGCTTAGCCATTTCGCACTTCCTGTCGATCTCATTTTTGAGACGTTTGTATTCCTTTTTGCCTGCTTCGTTTACTGTATTTTTATATTTTCCCCTTTCATCAATTAAATTCAATATTTCTTCTGTTACCCAAGGATTTCTACTAGCCATCTTCTTTTTACCTACTTGATTGTCTGCTGTCTTCACTACTTCATCCCTCAAAGTTACCCATTCTTCTTCTACTGTATTTCTTTCCCCCATTCCTTCCATTTGTTCCCTTATGCTCTCCCTGAAACTCTGTACAACCTCTGGCTTAGTCAGTTTATCCAGATCCCATCTCCTTAAATTCCCACCTTTTTGCAGTTTCTTCAGTTTTAATCTACAGTTCATAACCAATAGATTGTGGTCAGAGTCCACATCTGCCCCTGAAATCTGTCAGTATCTCCAGGCTTCTTCCATGTATACAACCTTCTTTTATGATTCTTGAACCACGTGTTAGCTATGATTAAGTTGTGCTCTGTGCAAAATTCTATCAGGGGGCTTCCTCTTTCATTTCTTACTCCCAATCCATATTCACCTACTAAGTTTCCTTCTCTCCCTTTTCCTACTACCAAATTCCAGTCACCCATGACTATTAAATTTTCATCTCCCTTCACTATCTGAATAATTTCTTTTATTTCGTCATACATTTCTTCAATTTCTTCGTCATCCGCAGAGCTAGTTCGCATATAAACTTGTACTACTGTAGTAGGCGTGGGCTTCGTGTACATCTTGGCCACAATAATGCGTTCACTATGCTGTTTGTAGTAGCTTACCCGCATTCCTATTTTTTTTTTATTCGTTATTAAACCTACTCCTGCATTACCCCTATTTGACTTTGTATTTATAACCCTGTATTTGCCTGACCAAAAGTCTTGTTCCTCCTGCCACCGAGCTTCACTAATTGCCACTATATCTAACTTTAACCTATCCATTTCCCTTTTTAAATTTTCTAACCTACCTGCCCGATTAAGGGATCTGACATTCCACGCTCCGATCCGAAATTATGAAATGGCAGTATTCACAGGTGTGAAAAAAACACGGATGTTGATATTTATACAGTCACTTAACTTAAATTGCTAAAATAAACACAACAAGGTTGATAATATGAACATAGATGTGTTAATTTCAATTTGCTTATGAAGCTTAAATGAAATCCACAATGCCCAGCAACACACATCAATTCACATGTTCAAAAATTAAAAAAAAAAAAATAAATAAATAAAATAAAATAAAACTGAATTCATCTTTGGAATTCCGCTGTCAGGTGTGTGACAGTCACACAGTATTTATTTGTTCATATAAAACATTGTTATGTGTTACTGACTGTTAAAAGTATCAAAATAGTACTGCATACTGCTCAGAACATTTTCCATTTTTCTTACAATAAATTACCAGCTTGTACTTTTACGTAATTTGAATAAATGCTCTGTATAGATGTCACATGCAGGACATTGCATGGAATACAAAATGCACATGTCAGGATTTAATCAAAAATTCTGCTGATCCTGTAATACGACATGTTTTGCTGAGGATGTGGAGTGTTCCACATATAAACAAAGTACTGCTAAAATTTGTGAGTCCTGGAAATTAAAAAAAATTCTCTCACTTATGAGACAGAGGTCTCACATGCAGGACTGTGTACACGTCTGGTAAGCCACAGCTATGTGACAGGATCAGTTTAATGGAATTAATCTTAATGACAAGCTCAGACAGGCAGGTACTGGAGATACTAAATAATGGTACTTTTTTAATTGTAGCCGTGTAAGGGTCCCCATTGGGAAATTTTCATCTATTTTTGGAAAACTTTGATTCTTTGTTTGCTATCTGTCAGACAGAGGGAAACAAATTATTGTTTGTGGGTATTTCAGTGTAGACTGAAAGAGTCCCATAGAAAGTTCGACCTTGAAGTATTGCTTGGTTCTTTCAGTTTGATGTCAGTTATTGATTTTCCTACCTGGCTGGTACAGGAAAGCAGCACACTGATAGATAATGTTTTTACAGATCAAGATAAATTTAATCAAATAAATTTTTTTCCTGTTAAGAATGGTTAGTCTGATCGTGATCCACAGCTAGTTGCAGTATATGACATAGCTCCATACAATAATGCACAAAACAGTCCCCAAAAATAGTGAATTCAATTAACAATTGTAAATTTTAGGGAAAGGTTGCAACAGTTAGACTGGGATGAGGTGTATAGGGAACCTCATGCTAATTTAAAATTTAACCTATTTCATGATACCTTTGTGAGTATATCTGAAAACAGCTTTCCTAAGAAAACAGTGAAATATAATTGTAAAAAAAAAGAAAAAAAAACCTAAAAAGCCATGGCTTACTAAAGGCATAAAAACATCTTGTAGGCAGAAAAGGAAAATGTATCTCATAGCTAGGAGGAGCAATGATCCAGAAACAGTGAAACATTATAAAAGTTACTGCACTGTATTAGAAAAGTTGTTAAAAAGTTCAGAAGTATGTGCATTATGTCTGAGATTAGCACCTATAATGATAAAATGAAAACAATTTGGAATATTGTTAAAAGGGAAACAGGGTGGCTGAGAGCACAGGAAGATTTTATTTCTGTCAAACTCAGTGAAAACTTTGTTAACAAGGAGTCAGAAGCAGAAAACATTTTAATAGGCCTAGTCATTTTTTAAGTGTTGCAGAGAAAATAAGATCTAGAAATTTATTAGAAAATGTAAGGCAGTATATGGAAGAGGCAATACCTATGCAATTCGATAAAATTGAATTTCAACCCACCACTGTTACTGAATTTAGGAAAACAATCAATTCACTCAAAAGTAAAAGCTCGCATCGAATTGATGGCATTTCCAGCAGAGTACTAAAAACTTGTTCCCAACAAATAAGTAAGACTCTGCCACATATGTAGTAGCTCATTGAAACAGGGCATTTTCCCAGATACACTGAAATATGCTATTGTTAACCTATTCCATAAAAAAAAAGGGAGTAGGTCGATGCTAACAACTACTGCCCAATTTCAATTCTGACAGCTTTATCCAAAATTCTTGAAAAAGCAATGTATTCAAGAGTAGCAACACACATTTGTAAAAGTGAAGTACTAAAAAAATATCTGTTTGGCTTTCAGAAAGGCTTAGGGACATCAAATATTAAATGCTCTGAATAACCGAACATCACCCATTGGGATATTTTGTGGTCTGTCAAAGGCTTTTGACTGTGTGAATCACAAAATTCTTGTAGAGAAGCTTAAGTATTGTGGTGTAAGTGGGGCAGTGCACAAATGTTTTAATTCATATTTAACTAGAAGAATGTAGAAGGGTGAAATTAATAGTAATGATAGTCTGCAAAAATCAGCAGTCCTCTAACTGGGGAGGTATCAAGAATAGTGTCCCACAGGATTCACTCTTGGGTCCCTTTTTGTTCTTAATATATATTAATGATTTGCCACTCTGTATTCATGAAGATGCAAAGCGACTTTCTTTTTGCTGGCGATATAAGTATAGTAATCACACACAACGAACAAAAATCATTGAAGGAAATTGTCAATCATGTATTGAGGAATATTAAGTGGTTCTCTGCAAATGGACTCTCACTAAATTTTGAGAAAACACAGTACATGCAATTCTGTACAATAAATGGCATAACACTATTGATAAGTATAGACTCAGAGCAGAAGTCTGTTGCTAAGGCAGAATATTCAAAATTTCTGGGTGTGTGCATTGATGAAAAATTGAATTGGGAAAAACACATTGATGATCTGCTGAAATGGCTAAGTTCAGCTACGTATGCAATCAGGATTATTGCTAATTTTGGTGATAAATGTATCAGTAAATTAGTTTAATATGCCTGTTGTCATTCATTGCTTTCTTATGGCATCATATTTTGGGGTAATTCATCATTAAGAGAAAAAGTATTCATTGCCCAAAAGTGTGTAATCAGAGTAAAAGCTGAAGCCCACCCAAGATCACTTTGCCGACATTTATTTAAGGAACTTGGGATGTTCACAGTACCTTTGCTATACACAAATCCAATTATGAAATTTATTATTAATAACCCAACCTAATTAAAAAATAATAGTAAAGTGCTTGGTACAACACTACAAGAAAGGATGATATTCACTATTATGGGTTACATCTGACTTTGGCACTGAAAGAGGTGTATTATGCTGCCACAAAAATCTTTGGTCATTTGCCAAATACCATTAAAAGTCTGAGTGATAGCCAACCAACATTTAGAAACAAATTAAAAGAATTTCTGACTGACAACTCCTACTCGAAGGACGAATTTTTAGAGGTGAAGAAGTAACTGAAAAAAGGTATTTTGTAAAGAAAACTTAAGTTAAACTGACACGCACCACATCATTGCAAAATATGATATTCATGATGTAAGGAACAAGTATTAATATTATGAAATGTTAACTGTATTGCAAGACTACATATGTATTGCTTATGCAACTTGTGTGTGATCTAGTGAGGAAAGAAATTGTAGAATACAATTTTGAAAAAAATGTCACCTGTCTTAACAGATTTATTTAGTAAAGATTCCAACATAAACAGAAAGCTACATTTAAAAGTAAATTTTTTTTAAGGATGTTAGGTTCAGTTTAATATGAAATGAAAGCAGATAATATAAAACAGTGGCAATTAAATGTATTCCGTAAAACAGTAACGTCCATGGTTGTTTACAAGTTGTAGCATTGTAATCTTCTTCAGAATTTCAATATCATTGTAATAAATGCTGTCAGGGAGAACTGACCATTTGAAGGTACCTGGGCCAGCTTTGTCCATAACTGTTATCTTGATCCCTCGGAGTCAGTTTTATGGATCTGTCCAGGATATTTTTGTCCATTGTATGACTCAATTACCCAATCTCCAACAGACCAACTGTCATATTGATTGTGCATAGAAGAGAAAATTGCATCATCATCTAAGGTACTCTTTGTACAAATTATTACTTTTTCATCTATTTCAGTCACATGACACTGTGATATTTCAGGAATGTTTTTCCAAGGTTTCTCTTGTTCAGTGTTTAGCTTAACGTCTCCTGATCCATACAGGGTATGGTAGTATTTTTGAAAACTTCAGGTGCAAGTTTGTAGAAATTCTTGGCAGACTGAACAATGGTTGCTTCCTCTCCTTGGGCCATGCTCTTCTGGCGTACAAGATGCTTTGCATTGCCACCCACTCTATCTGCAACACCTTTTCCATGTGAAGTGGCAAAATATTTCCAAGTAAATTTCTTGGAATGCTTTGCAAACAAAAAAAATCAAGAAGTGTAACTGTGAATCAATTTTTTAAATTCTGAGGATGGACCCTCACTACCACCTCTTCAGAATCAGATTCAAATTTATTTTGGCAAATTGTATCATAGAGTTTATTCATAGAGACAAATATTGTTTCTTTGTCCTTCTGAGGAGTATTTGAACATACGGTATCAAATAAGTTTTACATTTTCCCTTATAGAATGTAACTGCAGTAATAAAAGAACATTTCTTCTAGATTACCGTGCACCATGAATCTCATTTTGATACTCGCAAGAGAATGACATAGCAGAACCTACCTTCTCACTTTGTATTCTTTTATCCTTGTCAGAGTCTGTATGCTGAATGCCTTTAATGTTCACGTGATGCAGCATTTTAGAGAATTGTTCTATGTGCCAGTCAGACAATTCTCCCAGATACCCTTCCTTACAGAGAAGCTGAGACCTCAAAGTATCTTCTTTTCTCCATTTTATTGCATTTCAGGCTCACTTGACGCCACAAGTTTACTCCCGGAACTGCTTGGGGAACATTTATTTTGCCAACAATTAGAATTTAAAGCAGTATCACTCAAGTGAAAATTCCAGGAGTCATCACTGAAGTGATATTGCCAACTCTTCAACTTCAAAATGAAGTTCTCAGGAATCTTCACTTGCATTGGCCCGGATGAATACACTTCAAAAGTTGAACATTCTATGATATCAAGAAGCAAAACTTGAAAAGCCTATATGTAAATCTGTGCTACATTCTTCCATAAAGATCTGGAGGGCTTCTCGTAAAAACATTCTCGGATAATATTCCTGAAAAATTTGTTTCTTTCCAATCACACATACAGTCTATCATCCCTGGACAAGTGTATACAGTATCATGGAGAAGAAGAACTTGGCAATTTGGAAATAATCTTTATTTTAATAAGTGGTCATTTTCTTGTGCATTACATGTGCAAGAGCCTGGTCAGTTTTCTTTGCCAGTCCTTCAAGTACAGCTATCTTTTTCTAAGGGTTGTGGAAAGTGCCTGGGTATGTTTTGGTAAATCCTTCCTGAATGTCTGAGGACATCGGTATTCTTTTTAATGTTTTATAATTTAATTTATGCTTTTATTTTCTTCATTCTAAATCTGGATTTTTTTTTCTTTGTTATGACTTCTCATTTTCCTCATCCTGGCTGCACTTTTGGACATTTGGTTGATATGCTGTTTATGTCAAAACACAAACCAAATTAGACCTATGACCATCTTAAATTAAATTGTTTGCCTGTGGCTGAAGCTAAATATGGATAGAAAGTAGTAAATTCATACTCTTATAGCATTATTTAAGTAAAATTAGTAGCAGTCCTCCGCCGAAAAGTTTTTGCGCTTTGGGACGCTGAATGGCGCGATCGGATCACGGCCAATAAACTCCGTGCTATTAAGGAGACGACGACTGTATGGCGGTCATCCATGCGAGCCAACCGCAGGGACTCAGTCGTCCTTTGTCGGCTCCGCATTGGCCACTCCCGGCTGACACACAGTTATTTACTGCGCCGGGAGGACCCTCCTGTATGTCGCTGCGGGGCGGCTTTGACAGTGGCCCACATTTTGTTGGCCTGCCCCCTTTTAGCTGTGGTCAGGCAGACATTTGCGCTGCCTGATACGCTCCCTGCTCTTTTATCTGATGACCCTGTTATGGCTGACTTACTTTTACGTTTTATTCGGGCAGGGGGTTTTTATTGTTTAATCTGAGTGTTTCTGTTTTATTTTGTTTTGTGTTGATTCTGGCATTTGGCCTACGGTTTTAAACCAAGTTTTTAATGTGTTTTCGGTGGTTGGCTTTTCCTTTTTTGTTCCTATGGTCGGCCACCCACTGTCATACTCCGTGTGATTTTATTTTGTTTTGTCTGGTCCTTGTCTATGTTTCTTTTATTCTGTGTCGTCTGTCTCCTATTCTGTTGAACATTTTTATTCTCTGTGGATATTTTTAGTATTTTGGAAAAAGGGACCGATGACCTCTGCAGTTTGGTCCCTTTATGCATATGATGTCACGTGTGGGACAAAAGTGAAATTAAGACATATATAACTATAGTGAACACACAATTGAACCATAGCAGTCATATGTCAATAGTTCCACTCCTATCTTATGAAAGAGAGCAACCCTCAATTTGAACATTTTTCCCTGGATGAAGCTTGAATCGTATAACGTTATTTTTGTCAGATGCAGGACAGTTGATTTTGTGTAATTGAACTCAAAATTATATTTAAAAAGACCGCTCCCGGGATTGGAATGACTTCTTACCCTCTCCCTTAAAACCCATATCCTTTTGTCTTTCCTTCTCCTTCCCTCTTTCCTGACGAGGCAACCGTTGGTTGCGAAAGCTAGAATTTTGTGTGTATGTTTGTGTTTGTTTCGTGTGTCTATCGACCTGCCAGCGCTTTTGTTTGGTAAGTCTCATCATCTTTCTTTTTAAATATATTTTTCCCACGTGGAATGTTTCCCTCTATTATATTCATATCATTAATTTGAACACAAAATTATATGGTTATAAGCTATAAATGTGTTAATAAAATATGCATGCTGAGTATATTTGTTGTTGTTGTTGTGGTCTTAAGTCTTGAGACTGGTTTGATGCAGCTCTCCATGCTACCCTATCCTGTGCAAGCTTCTTCATCTCCCAGTACCTACTGCAACCTACATCCGTCTGGATTTGCTTAGTGTATTCATCTCTTGGTCTCTTATACGATTTTTACCCTCCATTCTACCCTCCAGTACTAAACTGGTGATCCCTTGATGCCTCAGAACATGTCTTACCAACCGATCCCTTCTTCTAGTCAAGTTGTGCTACTAGCTCCTCTTCTCCCCAATTCTATTCAGTACCTCCTCATTAGTTATGTGATCTACCCATCTAATCTTCAGCATTCTTCTGTAGCACCACATTTCGAAAGCTTCTATTCTCTTCTTGTCTAAACTATTTATCGTCCATGTTTCACTTTCATACATGGCTACACTCCATACAAATACTTTCAGGAACGACTTCCTGACACTTAAATCTATACTCGATGTTAACAAATTTCTCTTCTTCAGAAACGCTTTCCTTGCCATTGCCAGTCTACATTTTATATCCTCTCTACTTCGACGATCATCAGTTATTTTGCTGCCCAAATAGCAAAACTCCTTTACTACTTTAAATGTCTCATTTCCTAATCTAATTCCCTCAGCATCACCCGACTTAATTTGACTACATTCCATTATCCTCGTTTTGCTTTTGTTGATGTTCATCTTATATCCTCCTTTCAAGACACTATCCATTCCATTCAACCGCTCTTCCAAGTCCTTTGCTGTCTCTGATAGAATTACAATGTCATCGGCAAACCTCAAGGTTTTTATTTCTTCTCCATGGATTTTAATACCTACTCCGAATTTTTCTTTTTTTTCCTTCACTGCTTGCTCAATATACAGATTGAATAACATCGGGGAGAGGCTAGAACCCCGTCTCACTCCCTTCTGAACCACTGCTTCCCTTTCATGTCCCTTGACTCTTATAACTGCCAACTTGTTTCTGTACAAATTGTAAATAGCCTTTTGCTCCCTGTATTTTACCCCTGCCACCTTTAGAATTTGAAAGAGAGTATTCCAGTCAACATTGTCAAAAGCTTTCTCTAAGTCTACAAATGCTAGAAACATAGGTTTGCCTTTCCTTAATCTTTCTTCTAAGATAAGTCGTAAGGTCAGTATTGCCTCACGTGTTCCAGTATTTCTACGGAATCCAAACTGATCTTCCCCAAGGTTGGCTTCTACTAGTTTTTCCATTCGTCTTTAAAGAATTCGCGTTAGTATTTTGCAGCTGTGACTTATTAAACTGATAGTTCGGTAATTTTCACATCTGTCAACACCTGCTTTTTTTGGGATTGAAATTATTATGTTCTTCTTGAAGTCTGAGGGTATTTCCCCTGTCTCATACATCTTGCTCACCAGATGGTAGATTTTTGTCAGGACTGGCTCTCTCAAGGCCATCAGTAGTTCTAATGGAATGTTGTCTACTCCTGGGGCCTTGTTTTGATTCAGGTCTTTCAGTGCTCTGTCAAACTCTTCACGCAGTATCGTATCTCCCATTTCATCTCCATCTACATCCTCTTTCATTTCCATAGTATTGTCCTCAAGTACATCGCCCTTGTATAGACCCTCTATATACTCCTTCCACTTCTCTGCTTTCCCTTCTTTGCTTAGAACTGGGTTTCCATTGATATTCACATAAGTGGTTCTCTTTTCTGCAAAGATATCTTTAATTTTCCTGTAGGCAGTATCTATCTTACCCTTAGTGAGATAAGCCTCTACATCCTTACATTTGTCCTCTAGCCATCCCTGCTTAGCCATTTTGCACTTCCTGTCGATCTCATTTTTGAGACGTTTGTATTCCTTTTTGCCTGCTTCATTTACTGCATTTTTATATTTTCTCCTTTCATCAATTAAGTTCAGTATTTCTTCTGTTACCCAAGGAGTTCTACTAGCCCTCGTCTTTTTACCTACTTGATCCTCTGCTGCCTTCACTACTTCATCCCTCAGAGCTACCCATTCTTCTTCTACTGTACTTCTTTCCCCCATTCCTGTCAATATTTATACCTGCTATTTTCAGAAACTAGAACCACTTTCTGTGTATCACACCACAGGTATGCAGTTGTTCCACTTGAAGATTTACTAATTAAGGATACACAAATTAGCTGATGGGTAGCCATCTTAAACCTATTGCTGCCAACTGATAAAATAGAAATTTATGACATTTGTTTCATGGGCACAAAACAACTCAGATGTGCAATAAGAAAGAGAATAGTCAAATAAACAACATTGCTAGTACACCTGCCCTTATTTTTTCGAAGCAGATTCCCTACTGAAATGATCTTTCCAAGTTGTCCTCTTAACAGCACCACATAATACCATCACTGCTACGAGAAGGAGCCACTGTAGTTTTCGCTTTTTTTACGTTTAATATGTGCTGTCAATATACCAAACTTTCCTTTGAAAGTTACTGTGCTTAGCGTATCACGCATCTAGCCTGTCAAAATAAGGCTGTTAAACTGTAGTATTGGATCTGTCATACAACTGACACAAGCAACAACTTTTTACAAATAACAACAAGCCCAGTAACTTTCCTGGTCTTGATATTTATTGCAAGAGAGTGCAACCTCAAGTGACACACGTCCTTCAGAGTGTTCTGTACTTGCATGTCAATTTTCAAACACATCTCCAATATATGAAGTCACACACCACATTGTTGTTATGTCACGGATTGAAGCATTGGTTGACCCCAAGCGAAACAGTTTCTCATCACAGATCTCTTTGTGGAAGTGCAAATCTAGAAACAGCTGTTTTTCATCAGCGCATGTTTATTTGAAACAGTGACTCTTTTTTTTTGGGGGGGGGGGGGGGATTACCCAGATGATGAATACTGTGTATTGTGCTGATTAATTTGAGTTGGTTCAAAGAACGTTGTGTTATAGAAATATGACATGGCCTAACAAGTCAGAAGATTTTTACTTTCAGTAGTTATGTGATGTTGGTTATAGTACAGATATTTTATTCTCCTTCTCAGCTCATAAATAAAAAGGCTTCAGACATTTTTCCATTGACATGTGTATTCGCAGTAGTTGACATGTGTTATTCCTTTTCAGCCATGATGAGTTTTTTATGTACTTTACTGGTGTTCTAAGAATACTAATATTTGATTCTCTCCCTATAAATATTTGAGAAAGGCGATGTGTACAGTTTTCTTGTAATTAGAAGCTGTATAACATAGTGTAATAGTAATGATAAAAGATATTTGTATAGTGCAAGCTTTCATGGACAATGTGCACTTCTTTGTTGACTTCCAATTTTTCGGATTTTAAACCACAGTCATAGGTGTTAACATCTAAATTTCCATTCCTGCTCCAGTACACATAATCAAAAGCCAATTATTAATTACCATTAACAGCTCTTTGTATCACTAACTGTAAAGTGTTCAAAGTACTTATATTTTTCTAAACTGTAAATGTGGAAAATTTTAAACACCTTTAAATGAACACACTATGTAAATATATGCCACTCCAGAACACAGAACATTAGGCATAACATTATTCCTTGATAATACAACCTAAATTTTAAAAAGTCACCAAGGTAATGAAAACAGTACTTTTAAATACAGTCCAAATAGAAAATTAAAGGTGAATAAACTAGTTTTTTTTCTTACATTTACAGCAGTGGGCCACATTTGCACGTGTGTGGCATGTTTTTGATGCTACATGGCAGAACCCATTTGAATCTGCCCAGATGATCAAAAAATATCTTTGTGGTCTGAATAAGCCAATATATCATCCTATGAGTAAGTAATTTTAGTGTTGTTTTGTAGTGACAAGTCGTTATGTGGTACAGATATGTATACCAGAATGAAAGACCAAACTATGGGAATTTTGAACTACTGTTTTTGGTTTAATCTTTTATTTCATTACTTGGACACTACTCTGGATTAACTTCTTCATTCAGTCACACATCATGTACTGTAAATATCATCATGAAAGAGTGCCTTCACAAGTGTGGAACAAGTGAAGTTATACATTAATCAGTTGAGGTAAAAGCTGCTGCTGAATCTCAGTCAAAATGTTTGTAAATGATATTGGGCTGTAATAGAGTTATGTGTAAGTGATGGATATAAAAATAACCAGAAGAAGGAAGCTTCCAGTTTTGCCTACTTGCTGTTGGTGTGTTGGAATGTTTGATTCTCGTGGAAAGGAACACAATGAAGGCAGAGTACAACAGTGATTAAAAAAAAAAGTTATGGTCAGAGCTTGAAGAGCCTGGAGAGACGTGAGGGACAATGTAATCATAATGTATCAACAGTGTCTCTAACAAAGCAGTTAGTTCTGCTGGCTTCACATGGTTGAGGATCATGCAGATGTCAAGAACCACACAAATGTTATGTATTTTTGATGCACTTATAACAAATTTGACTGTTAAGTCAAAACTGCTAAGAAGTTTTGGTCCTCAACGTCTGTCAGTGGATCAAAATAATCTACCAGTGAAGCAGAATATGACAGATAGAAGACCAAAATAATGAATTTGATCTTCTGAAAGTTTCTCCAGGGAAGATGGTAATAGGCTGCCTCCTTTCAGTCATCTCACGAATGCCAGAATGGAAGATATTGAGATTCAAATAAAAAAAGCAACTAAAATTGCTTGATAGTGGAAAGACATGTGGAGCAGATATGTTTAGGATTCTACAGAGATCGTGCAAAAGAACTTGGTTCCCTTCTAGCAGCAGTCTGTCATAGTTTCTGGAGCAACAGAGGTTGCCAAGTGGTTGGAGAGAAATGTATGTCATTCCCATTTTGGAAAAGGCCATTGGACAGGTGCACTTAATTATGCAGGGTGTTTCTGAAAGAGCATGCAAAAATTTAACAGAACATAGAAGATGTTCTACTGAACGGTTTGAGGTAGGAACCTGGGGTTAGAGAAACCAGCTTCAGGAGATAATTTGAATAAAATCACATTACTGCATACTTTTTTCTTTATGTTACAGTTAATTTCAAATAGCATCACTGACACGATGACCATACCATGTGTACTGTATCTTACAAAATGTGCTGAAATTGATGGCCATCAGCCTCAATGCAAGCATGACATCAGCAAACAAGATTCTGACGCACCCTGACAAATATCCCTGGTGTATTTGAAATCGCATCACAGGCAGCTACAATTCTGGCAACTAATTCCATCTCCGTATCCACTGGGATCTTGTACACAAGTGACTTACGATATTCCCATAGGAAATAATTAAGAGGATTCAGGTCAGGTGACCTTGCAGGCCATGGAATAGGGCCTCCCCTTCCAATCTAATGACCAAGAAATACAGCATTGAGATGGGTGCGAACATCCACACTGAAGTGAGGCATTGTACTATCGTGTTGTATCCACATCGTTGCATGTACAGTGAAGGATGCATTGTCCAACAACTCAGGTAGAACTCTTTTGCACAAACCTCAAGTACAGGTGGCCATTTAGATGGCCCGGTAGAAGATAAGGCCCAGTGAGATTGTTAACTTCAATGCCAGCCCAGACGTTCACATCAAAATGTACTTGATGGTGTGGCTCTACTGCAGCATGAGGGTTTTCCTCATGCCAAACATAGCTATTCCTGCTGTTCGAAAGACCACCACGATCAAATAAGACCTCATCAGTAAAGAGCACAATTTGGAGGAAATATGGTCGATCAGTCCATTGTTGGAGCAACCACTGCCACAATGTGTCCCATGGTGCGAAGTTAGTCACATTGCATCGACTTGTTGTGGCTGATATGGGTATAATTATTGTTCTAAGAGTACTTGCCACAGGCTTGTATGTGCAGTGCCCATTTCACATGCAATACAATGAGTACTGCACGTTCCAGCACCTCCTCTTCAAAATCGAGTGTGGGTCAATCCATTTCAGATCACCCAATATAAATAAAATTTGTTGCTAACATTTTTTATTTTCCTGATTTTTTAAAAAAAATCATGTGTACCATATATGTAGACAATCGCAAAACGCTGCTTGAAAAACATTATAAGCCATAGTTTTTTCTCTCGGACATTTTAAAATGGAAAATGAGGTTTGCGGAAAGTTTAATTGCTAAGTTAATTTTGAAAGATATCAGAATAATTCAAAAACCAGTGTGTTCAGCATGAAATGAACCTCAGGCATACATTTTTCTATCATGTAGGAGAGTCAGGCAAACTCTTTCTGTAAAGACTCGGAAAAAATTTTGTCAGTTCTTTCTCTTCAAGACCATAAATTTTTACGAAGGAAGAGAGACTCACTAATAATACATTGTTTCTTTGTTGATTACTTACATAATACCTGCAGTACAAGTTTTAGTCCTGAGAATGCACTCCTGTTTTTTCTAGAGCTTTTCAAAAATGTCAGAAAACCTTTTAACGTAAATTTTCACAGCTCAGTTTCTAAAAAGGGACTGAATGAAAACAAGTGGAAATTTACAGAATGTTCTTTATACTAATAGGAAAATCTTGCAAAAACTTCAAAGCACAATCAACTGGTTTTTAGCAGTTAAGGTGCAGTAAACATTAATGATAGGTTGTGTTAACCTGTCTATATGTTGTTGCTTAGTGATTAAACAGTTGTGGGAGAGGATAAGAAGAGCCAGAACAGTTTACGATATGTTTTTACAAAATTGTGTTGTGGAACAATGGCCACATCACCAAATACATCTGTCAACTTCCATTGTACACAAATGTCTTGCAATAACGTGGTCTACTTATGCAGTGTGTGAAATTTAGCTTGGATACTACTTGTCCCTTTTGTGCTACCACGCTTCGAAAATCCATGTTTTTCAGGTAATTTTTGAATTTTTTTTATTTTTGTGTGCATGTAACTCTGTTTGTGTAACTGATATGGGCATGATGAGTTCTGTGTGTGTTTAGGCCACATTAAGCTTACCACAAAAAAATTTATACCCTTTTTGAGTGAATTATATTTGGCATGGAGGGCTCCTACAATATGTACCTTTTAACGTATTACATTTTTTTAATCACATTTTGGAATTTTTTATTTTCCCTCAGAATTATGTTGTTGGTGTTTTGATTCATGAAGTGTGTTCTCTAAATGGATGTTACTGGGTTGTAAAAATTTCACTGGACTGTGCAGAAAAGTTCCAAAGTTATGAAGACCTGAAGTTGGGTCTGAAGATAGATTGCCAGATGAGGGTTGCAATTTCTGGGTCTCACCACCTTCTTTCACAACTCATAATTCTGGAACTAATTGGCAGGGGAAACTAATACTGTGTACACGAATGTTCCACACATGGTAGAATTAGTGTACTGAATTTCAGTCAAATCTGAGACTATGAGCTGGAGCCCCTGATTGAACTGACATGGAATGACCCAACTGACCTGTGAAAATTCAAGTTAAATGGTTTTCGGCCATTTTTTAAAAGATCTAGAAAAACAGGAGTGCATTCTTAGGACTAAAACTTATACTGCAGCTAATTAAGTAAGTAATATACACAGAAATAACATATTATTAGTGATTCTCTCTTCCTTCATAAAAATTTATGGTCTTAAAAAGTAACAATTAATCATTTTTTGCGAGTCTTTGCAGAAAGAGTTTGACTGATTCTCATGCAAGATAGAAAATTTTTTTAAAAATGTATACCTGAAATTCTTTTCATATCAAACCCACTGGTTTTTCAATTATTATGATATCTTTTAAAATAACTTGGCAATTAAACTTTCTGCAAACTTCATTTTCCATTAAAATTTGCCCAACTGCCAGTTTAAAAATGTCTGCCGGAAAAAAGTATGGCTTATGATTTTTTTTCAAGCAGTGTTTTGTGACAATCTATAGGAAACACACGATAAAAAATTTCAGAAAAATAAAAAATATTTGAGATACATTGTCTGGGTGATTTGAAATGGATTGACCCAAGTGCAAAAGGTCCTCATGTTGCCAGGTCCCTCTTTTCTTCTTTCCAATGAACCAGACTCCCCATCGATCAAGAGAAATAAACACTTATCAAGATGGATAATGCCTGTTAGGAAATCATTCCCTGTACGGCCTTTCAGCAGCGAGAGCATTGCAACATACTTCCCCACGCGCAAGGTGCATGTCAGTGAGTTCTGTGAAACTGTACTGGTACTCCTCCATCATATTGTATTCTATGTTTTCTGTGAGTAGCGAAGAGTAATGAATGGGTCTGTCATTGAGTCATAATTGTTCTGTCATTGAACAATGTAAACACGATACAACAGAGATGGACAAGTAAAGTAAACAAAACCTGCCTCATGATTTCCTAGTAATTAGGCTCATCCTCATTGTCTCCTTGTAGGAACTAAAGAATGTACATGCAAATAAACAGCACAGTGGATGTAAACTTGTATGCATGTTAGTTGTAAATAAGCTGGAAAACAGTAATGCTAGACAAAATGGTAGACAAGTTTTCTTCCACATCACCCTAACGTGGCTTCTCCAGTCCCACATTCCCTACCTTAAATTATTCAGCAGACCATTCTCTATATCCTGTTACATTTTTGCATGCTCTTACCGAAATACCCTGTGTAGCTCTATATGTGTCGCAGCATTATGGAATATATTATGTGCTCTCACATTATGACATTTTTGACCAATGACAAAATTTTCTGTATAAAAATAAACATTAATACAACAAACACAGGACCTGGAAAACTCAGCTCAACAGATGTAAAGAATTTAAGGAATACCCAAAACAAGCATGATAGAGTTCTTTTGGTTTACAATATACAGGTTCTTTCACAGTTAATGTTACACACTTCTAAGAGGTTGCAGAAGGGACTTAATAGATCAAGTTTCACTTAGGAAACCATGTCTGGAAACAGTTAGTTTCCATGTTACAAGGAAAAAAAGATGTGTAAATTTCACTCCTATTCACTGTGATTCTACACCAGCTGTTCGATAGGACAACCGCCAGGTTCAGAGCGCACAGTGTATCTGCGCAATAAGTTCACATAAACTCTGCCCAACATGCATAGTGTACGGTTAATCACTTCTGCCACAGCCATAATCTGTACAACCAGTTCTTCCTCAGATTAGGCAGGGGTCGCATAAACAAGACTCTTCATGTGACCCCACAAGAAAAAGTACCAAGGGATTAAATCTGGGAGTCGTGGTGGCCAAACATGTGGTCCATCTCAATCATTCCACCTGTCCCCGTAGACAGTGTTCAGGTGGTTTTGGATGTGAACCGAAAAATGTGCTGCCATGCTGGAACTACAGTTCATGCTGAAATGTCCAATAGAACATCTTCCAAAAATTCTGCGAGCACTTCTTGCAGGAATATCAAGTACATGACACTTGTTAGGTGGGGAGGAAGGATGTATGGCCCAGTCACATGACCATTGCAGATACCTGCCCAGACATTGATGCTGAAGGTGTGCTGAAATCTTCATATACATTTGGGTTTGGGTTTTTCTTAATCCCAAATGTGGCTATTTTGAGTGTTCAGAACACTTTCCCTGTTGAAATATGCTTTATCGGTGTACAAACTTTGCCTTGGAAACTGAGGAAAATCCACACAGTGGTGTGAAAACCAAGTACAGAAATTGACATGTGGCACAAAATCCACTGGGAGCACGGCATGTACCTTGTGGAGATGATATGTGTGGAGTTGCTGTTCTTGCAAAACATGCCAGCAGATGATTGAGACACATGCAAGTCACAAACAGCGGCTTAAGTGCTTGTTGATGGGTTCTCTTCCACCTGATGAAGCACTTCCTCTTCCATTACTACAGTGCACCGCTTTCTTGGAGCACCACAGTTCTTCTGTCGCTTGTTAAATTTCCACGTTCCTGCAGCCATTGTTCTACTCTGGCTAACATGGGATGAAATGGAGTCATACAATTTGGATTGTACTCATGGTACAGATGAGCTTATTTTCCATTGCGGCAAGCTTCACCATAAATTAACAACATATCAGTGTACTCTGCGAACATTTACTCAGGCATCCTGTTACTGCAGTGCAAGTCACCTAATGTCAGCTGAAACATCACCAGGAAGCATGAAAACAAGGCAGATGGAAAAAGTGGACATTGTGTCTTAATGCCATTTGTGAATGTGGGTATCCTACGATAACAGGTGAACTATGTAACAAACATCTAGTGTTTGATTGAGTAGCTCTTGTTTTTCTTGTATCATGGAAACGAACTGTTTCTGGACATGGGTTTCTGTGTAAAACGAGCTACTCAGTCCCATCTCGAACATCTAGAAGTGTGTAACATGAATTGTGAAACACCCTGTACATACATGAATGAGTGAATGGATAACATTAGAAACTCCATGATGCTAATCACAGACAGTGCAGGTGTCTGCAGGAAGGAAAAAATGCCAGAAGACTATAGTAAGTTACAGGAATATCTGCAGGTATTCCTGCAGAAGATTGATGATTTTTACAGGGTGGCAGTTGACCCTGAATGTAAATGAAAATAACATGTTCAGCCTACATAAGCAATGAAATACAACTGTTGGTGACAAATCACTGAAAATAGTAACTGCTGTAAAGTATCTAGGAGTAATCTAAAATTGAATGACCACATCAGATTAATTTTAGGAAAAGTATACACTTGGCTGAGATTGTTTGGAAGAATCTTGAGGAAATGTAATCCATCCAAAAAAGTGGTGGCTTACAAAACACTTCTCTAATTGATTACTGAGTATTGCTCACCAGTGTGGGACCCTTACCAAGTTTTATTAATAGGAAGTGGGGAGAGAGAGAGAGAGAGAGAGAGAGAGAGAGAGAGAGAGAGAGAGAGAGAGAGAGAGCATATATCCACGAAGAGTGGTGTCTTTTGTCACGGTATTGTATAGTTTGGATGAGAGTGTTATAGAAGCACTCAATGACCTCTATTGATAGATGTTACAGGAGAAACTTAATGCACCATAAAGTCATTTACTGTTGAAATTTCAAGACCATATGTTCTGGGAAAAGTATGTGTTACACATTACTTTCTCCAACTTGCAGCTTGCAAAACGACCACAATGATAAAATCAGAGATGGAAGTTTACTGACAATCATTCATTGGATTGCAGAGTATTGTATTCTTCCCTCTTGGAGATGCTAATAGCGTGACATGCTCTACAAGCACCTACTTTCTCGCTGAATTGTAATAAACCTCTTTCTTAAAGAAGACAGTTAACTTTCAAACCCCTCCTGCCTCGAATGTCTTGTTGACGCCCGGCTAAATGTGTAACCTGTGGTAGGGATGCGCACTAGGGTGATTATCCGCTTCCTTCTCTGCACTGTATCAACTGCAATGCCGATCATGCTGCCGCCTCTCGAGATTGTCCCGTGTATCTAGATGAGCGAACTGTCCAGGAGATCCAGGTAAAGGAAAAAGTTCCTTACATGGTCACTCGCTAGTTATTGGCTAGTCACAAATGTTGCATTCTACCATTTGCACTTATAGTACTGTTCTTGCTATATATTGCTCCATGAAGGGCACAGCCAAGCAGACATGTGACCTCAAATTCAGCTCCGAGGTTGTGAAATCGTTCAGTGTCATGGTAGCATTGCCATCCCCTCGTCCAGCTGTGCAACAAGCCATCAAACTCTCTCCTCACGGTGTGAAGTCACCAGCTACACAACTGGCAGGCCAGAAAGGACAGAAGGAATACTCCCAAGAAGACTTCCTGCATCCCTCCAGCCAACCAACACGTGAGTCTTCCTCTGCTAACCAGAAAGGCTCAAAGAAGTCCAACAAAGGCAAACGGGCAAACGGTCTTCTCCTTCATAGACTCAAAGCTCCTCTTCGGTGGTGTCGCCACGTGATACCTTTGCCTGGCTGGCCTCCGTGTCACCAGTGCACACCACCGACCATTTTTCTGCGTTGGACTCCGCAGGCCAACTGCACAAGAAAGCCGATGCTTTTGTGGACCTCATGGAGCAGGATCCTCCTGCCTCTGTGCCCTGTAGCAGTGAGTCTTTGCCGGCTGGCTCTCGTCAGCTGCCGAGGTGACACCCCTTCATTTTTTCCTCATCATGACTCTCCTCCAATATAACGTTTATGGCCTTCGATCCAACAAATAGGATTTATGGTTGCTTTTAGAATCACAGTGTCCATTTGTACTGTGCCTTCAGGAAACAAAATTGTCTCCTCATGAGCAATTTGGGCTTTTCCATTTCTTCCCGAACTAATTTAACCTTCCCCCTGAGGTCGGCATTCCATCTCATGGGGGAGTCATAGCCAACCCACCTTCCTGACTACCGGTCTTGAAGCTGTTGCAGTTCGCCTTTTCCTTCCCCACTTGACCTTTTCCCAGTGTACCATTTGTATCTCCCCGTCATTTGATGTCACCAGGGTAGACTTCCTCCAGCTTACTAGGCAACTACCTCCCCCATTTCTGCTGCTCATTGACTTTAATATGCACCATCCCCTTTGGGGTTCTACCAGAACCTGTCAGAACCTCTTGATTGACTTCTTAATCAACTTAACCTGCTCTGCCTTAACATAGGAGCACTCACTTTTCTTTCTGACTCTTTGTACACCAATTTCCATTTGGACGTATCCTGCACTGCTCAGCTTGCCCATCGTCTCGCTTGCCCATCGTCTTGAGTGTTCCGTTCTTTCTGACACCTACTCAAGTGACCATTTCCCGTGTGCAATCCTTTTGCTTACTCCTACCCCACCTGTGTCCACACCCAAATGTCAGCTTACTAAGGCCAACTGGCAGTTTCACTCCTCTCCAGTTGTGATGACCAGGTGCAATATCTAACAAATGTTATCCTTACCGCTGCAGGACATTCTGTTCCTTGCACTTTCTCTTTACCACTCCATATCCCGTCGCTCAGCGGACTGAGGCATGCCATGGCGCAATTCGTGCACGGAGATGTGCTCTATACATTTTTAACCGTCATCCTACGATGACAAACTGCTTTCATTATAAAAAGGCGCATGCACCATGTCATTGTGTTCTTCGGGATAGCAAAAAAGTTAGCTGGATTTCATTCACTAGTTCTTTTAACAGTTCCACCCCCTCGTCTGTCATGTGGGCCAAGCTCCGACGGCTCACTGGGACCAAGCTCAACTCCCCTATTTCTGGCCTGACAGTAGCAGACGATGTCATTGTGGACCCTATTGCTATCCCCAACACCTTGGGCTGCCATTTTGCAGAAATTTCGAGCTCTTCCCACTATCACCCTGCCTTCCTCCACCGGAAATAAGTGGAGGAGGCTCAGCCGATACCCTTCTTTTCTCAGAATCACGAGACCTACAATGCTGCCTGTACTATGAGTAAGCTAGATCGTGCTCTCACTTTGTCCTGATCCTCTGCCCCAGGGCCGGATGTTGTTCACATTCAGATGTTGCAGCACCTTTCTCTGGTGGGAGAGCACTTTCTGCTTAACACATACCACTGCATCTGGGCAGAGGGCACGTTTCCCAGATGCTGGCATGAAGCCACTGTCATACCCATACCTAAGCCCGGTAAGGACAAACAACTTCCCTCTAGCTACTGCCCCATTTATCTTACCAATTGTGTTTGCAAGGTGATGAAATGTATGATTCGTACCTGGCTGTTATGGTGGCTTGATTCTCTCAATTTACCAACAACATTGTAGTGTGGCTTCAAGCACACTGTTCTGCAGTTGACCATCTCGTCAGTTTTTCCACCCATCTCATGAATGGTTTTCTGCGGATATCCCAGACTGTGGCTGTGTTTTCTGACTTGAAGAAAGCCTACAAGACCTGTTGGAGGACTGGTATCCTCTGTAATCTCTACATTTGGGGCTTCTATGGCTACCTGCCTTGAGGAATTTTTAAAAGACTACATTTTCAAGGTCCATGTGGGTTCTGCCTTGTTGGACACGAGGCAAAACGCTGTGATTCAGGGTTCCACGCTGAGCGTCATCCTCTTTGCTATCGCCATTAACCATATAATGGCCTGTCTCCTGCAGGGCATCTCTGGCTCCCTTTTTGTTGATGATTTAGCCATCTATTGCAGTTCTCCATGGACCTGTCTTATTGAGCAGTGTCTTCAGTGATGACTCGATTGTCTTTACTCATGGAGCATTGACAGTAGCTTTCCTTTTTCCACTGACAAAACCATTTGTTTTTTGGGAGTGCAATTGGTTTCTCCCACCATCTTCACATCTTGTGCCTGTTGCTCTTCCGTTTCACATCTTGATCCTGTTGCTCTTCCGTTCATTGAAACTACGAAATTCCTGGGGCTCATGCTTGATAGGAAACTCTCTCAGTCCTTCCACATGTCTTACCTGGCAGCCACTGTATACGTCCCTCAGTGTTCTAAGTGTCCTCAATGGTACTTCCTGGGGTGCAGATCGAACTACGCTCCTCCATCTGTTCTGGTCCCTTGTCTGTTCGAAACTAGGCTATGGGTGCTTTGTTTATGCATCTGCATGTCTGTCCCTCTTAAGCCATCTCAATTCTATCCATCATCATGGCATCCTTTTGGCCACTGGCGCCTTTTACACTAGCCCAGTTGAGAGTCTGTATACAGAAGCTGCTGAACTACCACCGTCCTACCGCCGTGACTTTCTCCTCAGCAGGTATGCATGCCATTTGTTTGTCATGTGTGGCCACTCATTCTATGCCGCCTCCTCTGATGACTCCTCTGATAGCCAGTATGGGGCACGTCCCTCTTCTCTGTTACTTCCTGGAGTTCGCTTTTGGCTCTTGCTCCAGCAGCTTAACTTCACTCTACCTGCAACTTTCCTGGTGGGTGTGAACCCTGCACCACCTAGTCTTTGTGTGGCGGCCCGTGTTCACCTTGGCCTTCACTCACTTCCTAAGGACTTGCTCTGTCACCTTTGGTTTCATGATCTTCACATGGAACTTTGCTGTAGTACCTTCGTGTACACTGATGGCTCTCGGACAGACCATGGTGTCGGGTGTGGCTTCATCATTGGCACTGACATTTTTCAGTATCAGCTTCTGCCACACTGCTCAGTATTTACAGCAGAGCTCTTTGCCCCGTACCAGACCACGGATTACATCCGGCGACACAGGCTTTTCAGTTGTGTCCTCTGCTCAGAACCTCTCAGTGCCCTTCAAAGCCTCTGTACGCTGTACACTGCCCAACCCTTAGTGCAACGTGTCCAGGAAAACTGTCACTTTTTCACTCATGATGGAGCCACTGTGATGTTTATCTGAGTTTCTGGTCATGTTAGTCTGCCAGGAAACAAGGCTGCCGACACTGCTGCCGAGGCTGCAGTCTCGTACCTCAGCCCACTAGTTCCTGTTGTCCCTCCGATGATATCTGTGTTGCCGTCTGTCAGGAGGTGATGTCATCTTGGCATCACTATTGGTCCTCCATTCATGAGAATAAGGTCCAGGTTATTAATCCTCTCGCAATGACTTGGATGTGACCTCCTCTCGGCCTTGCCACTGTGAGGAGATCATTTTAATTAGGTTGCATATTGGGCACTGCCTTTTTAGCCATCGCCATTTGTTAAGTGGTGCTCCCCACCACTTTGTGCACATTGCGCCCAACTTTTAACCGTCCACCATTTCCTGAAGGAATGCCCATTTTTTAACTGTTTACTTTCCTGCTTGGGTTTTTCGTCTTGAGTTATCGGTCATTTTAGCAAATGACGTGTGGGCTGTCAACTGTGCTTTACTTTTTATCCGTTGTAGCAATATGGTGGAGGCTATTTAATTTTTATTTCTGGACCTCTGTTTCTCTATGGTGTATTTTATAGACCTTTCTCGACGTCCCTGTTTTTAGCTGTCTTCTCCTTCGTTGATTGGCATTGACGTGTGGTCATTTTTAACTCCTCTCTGTCTTCATGCTCTATAGTTTTGATGTGGGCGCATATGACCCTAGTTGTTTTTGCACCCGAAAAAAATCACTTTCATTGGTTGATGCTCAACAAGGAGTTGTTAATGTATACATTACTTTTTTGTATGGATTTGCCATTTGCAAATAGAAATGGCCTTAAGAGGGCTTCTTGGATAGATACATGTTTCATAAATTCTTTTACTCAATTCAAGTGGAAGCCAGAATAATTCTTTCAAAATAGTATGGCCAAAATCGTACTCGTATTGAGCAATATGAGCTTATTCTCTGTTTCTAAAGACCTTGTTGTTAACACTTAATGTTCTTGGGCAAGATTTTCTGATTTGTTTTAAAGAAATTTACTCATCATTAAGCCCCCCCCAATCCGGGCAGTTAAAGTTTCTCTGTCCAAAATGAGGTGTGTCCATGACAGAAGTTCTGCAGTCTGCAAATCTCATGTGAAATCCAAAAACAAACAATTTTCTTAATGTATAGGGTATTGTGCACATAATAATAGCACCCTTTTTTTAAATTTGACAAAATAAAATGTCAGACATTTGGAACAAAGATGTAGTTTTGTTGTGTTTTTTGTCTCTTTTGCAATAACTAAAAAATCAATTAAAATAAAAAATAGCTCACCACTGCTTGTGGACATGCCTGAGGAATAATTCAGCCAAATTTCAGAAAGCTATTTTATTAGTATGCCTGCAATCCATTCTATCAGCTTGAGATACAGTTTATTTCAAGCTGACAGAATGGACTGCAGACACACTAATGAAGACAGCATTGTGAAATTTGGTTGAATTACTCCTTAGGCATGTCCACAAGTAGTAATAGGCTATTTTTTTTTAAATTTTAATTTATTCATTAGTTATTACAAGAAAATGCCCAAAAAACACAACCAAACATCTTTGTTTCAACATCCATTGTTTTATTATTTTGTCAAATTACAAAGAACTGTGCAATACCCTATAGATTAAGAAAATTGATTGTTCTTTAATTTCAGAATGGATTTGCAGACCACAGGACTTCCATCACGGACATGCGTCGTTCTGGATAGAGCAACTGTAACTTCTCAGATAGGGGGCTTAATGATGACTGGATTTTTTTTTTTTTTTTTTTTTTTTTTTTTTTAAGTTGTCCATGAATCAATATATAATATGCAAAGAGATTTACATTGATTGCTTCATTAGTTTTTTCCATAAAAGATCACTTATATTTATAGGCTGACTGAGGAGAACAGTCACATTTATACTTGAAACTTCCTGGCATGCAGAGTAAAAATTTAATCCTGGGGTATTTACTCTTGATTGGGAAGTTATTGATTTTGCCTAAATATTAGGAACAATTCAGAATTTTTAGGGATTCTTGTGTACCGCAAAGTTTGAATGTGGTAAAGTTTCCAGCAAATCTACATCACAAATTGGCTTCTGTTAATGTGTGTGCTTATTGTTGTTCCATGGCCAAGAGAGCCACACTAATTAATGCGCCCCAGGTAGCAAGAATACGTGAGCTTCATTTATACTCAAAAACCAAATACAATAAAACAAGTCATTTGGACTTGCATATGCACCACTAAGTTCTGATGCATCGATAGTCACTGAGATTGTATTGTGAGAGGTCTTACAAAGGCAATGTTGGTGTGACTGTATTTGTGGATAGTAGTATGGCTTGAGGATGGTCATGGAGAAGGTCCTAGTGAGGCGGAAGCTTGTAGCCGATCAGAGGCAGCATGGCTGCTGTGGACAGTCTGCAGGGGTGGCTCCATTGGACTGGCCGTGGACATGTTTGGCATAATCTGAGAGTGATGTGATTTGCATGCGTATGGGCCACAGGTGCGACTGGCTTTGGGTCCAGTGTGGAAAACTCAGACGAAAAATGCAGAGTGAAGACTTGGACATTGCGTGGAGTGACCCCAGATGCGAATCGGTTCTGATCGACCGGGTGGCATCCTTTATAGCCACCCAGCGGAAGAGTTCTGCCACAATGATCAGTGGGCATATGACCTTTGGATGGATAATTGGTGTCCACAGTGGCAACACTAATTGCAGCAACTATCACACTGTTAGTGGTGAAGCTGGCACCCTGTGTTACCATGGTGGCTGCAGGAGGTGCGGTTGACAACATTGTGGTGTGCTTATGTTGTTACTGAATTGTTTGCCTGCATCTCCCGCATGATGTCACCAGTGGCCTGAAGAGGCAGCAGGCCACACCTGTCTTGCTTAACATAGGATCCCAGGCAGACATCAGTGAACTGCAATGATTAGGTTAGCAATTTATTATGAAACTGTTTTGGAACCAAAACCTGCCACCTTATGACGAATGAAATGAGGTGGAAAAAGTTATGTAAATTGAAGAGATGATTTTTTTTTACCAGAAGCGGACAATTTACCTGAACTCTATAGAACCAAAAGCTGCTTTGGTACAAGACCTTAATTAATGTAAAAATTTTAAGTTGCGAAATAAAATTTTAATTAAACCCATTTCTGATCATGACAGAAACATTGAGTGAAATGTGAGCTTTAAAGAAACAGAATGTATCCACAAGCTGCAGTTGTATTCTAAATGTGAAATGGATTGAAGCGCTAGTTAGCATGATCTCACCTTTCACGATTCTCATTTTTTAAAAGAAATTTAGTGTGACAGTAATATGTCAGTGTAGAAATTGAAGAGGGAGGGTGGAAGAGGAAAAGAGGGCATCTTATGTAGACTATTTATGTAAGAATAAGTCCTCAGTTTGCTACACATAAATAATTATATCAGGGATACTATGCTATTATCATTTACAGTAACAAACACTATATTTGTATCTTCCTACCTGCGGAAAGAGGGAAAAGGAGTGGGCAGGTTGTGATGCTTACCCACTACACCCTCATTTGGTCAGTTTTATTATTAATAATTGTTCTGTATATAATTACAATTTTGTTGGAACTTTTAAAGTTGATATGAACATAAATTAGATTGCACCTTCCACAAACTTTTCATTGGAACAGAATTTATGCTTATGTCTTCCCTTTCAGATGACTGTGGTGATCATGTTGTTGTTATAAACAGCAAAGATATTGCACTGCCAGGAAATGAGTGGCAGAAGAGAGCTTATTTTCATCATACAGGGTATCCAGGTGGAGCTTCATGGACACTGGCATGGGAACTTCATAACAAGGATCCAACGATGGTAATTAATTATGTTCTTTGTTTTCAGTTGATACATAATTGAAATTATGGGACTGGAAGAATGTGGCCTATCGTTCTTCACGGTCCCTTTTGTTACTTTCTTGAATACGGAAAGAAGGTTTCCGGGTTTTTCATCAGCATGTACAAACATAAAGTACAGAAGTTTACAAGCGTAAGACTATCATCTGTGCACTAGTTTTGAATGTTTTGACATTAAAGTTGTCTACCTATGTGTTATTATCCATAATTATGACACTTTGCATTATGTACTAGTTTTTGTGATGTGAAAAGTTACTCAGTTTTAGAATCCAAAGGTTGATTCCTGGGTCAGTGGTGCTTTTAGGATAGTTTCTGTCTCTTATTGTGGCTTCCACTTTAGCCTTTGGCTGTGCTTCAGGGACTGAGAAAACTAGAGGTGTGTTGTGATTTGGATTGTAGGTTGCATTGGTGGTCATCTTACAATTAGCTGGCTGAACTGCTTCTCAGATCAGAGGAAGGCAATGACATACCAGCTATTATAGGACAAAATAACAAATTGCTTGATTGTTAATGAAGAGGCATACATTTTTTAAAAAAAATTTATAACACACAGGGTAGAAAATGGAATTATGCTTCAATGAAGAGGCAGTAGGTACATACAAAAATGAAAGGTAACAAATGTTGGCTTTCAAAATCATGCTCTCCTTTATCCAGCAAAAGAGATGGGAAGATACAAGTAAGTGTGACTGCTGAGGGATTAAGGAGGGAAGCTCCCTAGGATCAAGAACATGGGGTCAGTGTTAAGATGAGAGAAAGTAAACAGAATATTGTAAACAATGTTTTGAAAAGAGTAACATTTTTATTATTGGATTGCAAAGCCATACTTAGCAAAAAAAGTTAAGTTTATAAAACCAAACTGACTTTAAAATCCCTGAAAATCATCATCCAAACTTTCTTCTCCTTCCTCTTGCTTTTCCTTACCATTGTTGTCCTCTTCATATATGAGATGGTCTTTAGTGACATCTAGAGCATTGCTTATGCTGCACTTCTTGAAAGATTTAACAACGTCTTCTCTCAGCCTAGACCATGACTGTTTTATCCACTGACACACTTGATTGATTGTAGGTCGTTTTAAAGCTCCCTTCAGAGTGAATTCATCACCCATTTGTTCCATTCCTCTCTCATATACACTTTAAATGATTTATTTATCGAGACATCGAGAGGTTGCAGTTGTGAAGTAAGTCCTTTCGGAATAACAACAAGATCTATATTTCTCTGTTTCAGTTTCTCTTTTACAGGTTTTTTCAAATGACTACTAAACTGATCTAGCAGAAGAAGAGAACTCTTCTTCAGTGAAGCACCTTCCCTTCTTTCCCACACTCTATTAATCCATACCTTCGTAACAGTCTCGTCCATCCAACCCTTGTCATGTATGTGAACGACGACACTTCGCAGTATTTCAGAAGGTTTTGTCTTTGTTTTGTGCTTGAAAATGAACATTGGATTAAGTTTAGTGCCATCAGCACAACATTAAATGACAACAGTGTAGTGCGTTTTTTCATGTCCACTTGTTTTTATAGTTACAGTTTTAGCATCTTTCATGAGAACAGTTATGTTACTCAGCACATCAAATGTCAAATGAGTTGCATCCATATTAGCGATTTGGTTTAGTTCCACACTGATTTTGTTTTGATGTTGAATAATAAAGCGATGGTGAGATAATATTTTCTCTTCATACTCTTGTGGCATTTTCTGAGATATTTTAATTTTGGTTTGCATGCTCCGTCCATGGCAATCAAAAAACTATAGCACCAACCAATCTCACCCTTAGAGTCTGTTATGTTCCACTGTAGTGCTGCTTTGCAAGTGTGTATTTGAATAATTTTGAATCCATTTCAGTACTTCATCTTCTAGTTTTAGCCATTTTGCATTCAGTCCTCTATTAGTTAGTTGCGTGTCCCATTGATCAATCTCACGGTAACCATTATGATGTGGAACTTGAGTACAGAAGAAATGCACTAATGAAAGAAGGGTTCTTCTTCTTCTTATTGTTCTTGTTCTTCTCCTTCTTCTTCGTTTTTTTTTTTTTTTTTTTTTTTTTTTTTAATCTTAAAATTTTTGTTACCTATCCCAAGCCCTTAAATGGCACGAAATACATGTATTATACCCATAGATTTATTTAGTCCTATTCAAGAATTCATTTATGGTACAGAAGGAGTTGTCAAGGAAGTATGTGATTTCAATTTATTTTTAAAACTGTTACTGCTGGCTACCAGACATTTTATTTCATCTGGTAATTTATCGAAAAGTTTTACAGCAGCATATTTTACTCCTTTCTGTGCCAAAGATAGGTTAAGTACAGGATTGTGTAAGTCTTTCTTTCTTCTCGTGTTATAATCATGAATGTCGCTGTTGTTTTTAAACTGATCCATGTTGTTGAGAACAAATTTCATTATTGAGTAAATGTACTGTGAGGCTGTTGTAAGAATTCCTAACCTTTTAAAGAGATGCCTACAAGATGTGAGACTATGAGCCCCACACATTATTCTAACCACTTTCTTCTGAGCAGTGAATACTTTTTGCCCAAGTGTTGAGTTACCCCAAAATGTTATTCCATATGACTTCAGAGAATGAAAGTATACAAAGTAAGTTAGCTTGCTAATTTCTATACCCTCAAAATTAGCAATTATTCTGATGGCAAAATTTGCGGAACAAAGTCACTTCAGGAGATCCAAAATATGAATTTTCCATTTAAGATTATCATCTATATGTACACCCAAAAACTCGGTATGCTCTATCCTGGCTACTGACTTCTGTTGATATATTTATTGAAGGAACTGTACTCCTTGCAGTAGAAAATTGGATGTACTGAGTATTTTCAAAGTTCAGAGCAAGCCCATTCGCCCCTATTTGCACATTTAGTCTTCCTCGTTTTATTCAGTTCCTTTTTACTAGCCAATTGTTAACTTTTTTCCCCCCTGTTGGTGGAGGGTTGAAATGCCATGCAGCTGCTTTGTTTCCATGTTCTTCTGCATATGCTGTAACTTCCAATTTGGGTCCAACACTGTTGTATTTTGTGGTTTCGAAAGCTTAACATTTGCCTTATCTCATGTTTGGGCCTGTATTCATTGCTGCCGGATAACTCTTCCTGTTATTTCATCATATGAATATCATTTATTTTTTTTGTATTACAAAACTAGCTACTAACAAAAATATTGTACTGTTACCAATAACACAAATCACTTTCAAATCAAGTTCACCGCCACCGTAGAATGCAATGATGAATCATAGGCTAGACAGTGTTCCGGGTTTTGGTGGCGGGGTGGGAGGGAGACATGTTAGCAAGCTTGTGAATCCCTGCAAGTCATATTAGTCGCATCGGTGCACTGCTGCTGCCAGTTGAAGCCATTGTTACCAGTTAGATAGGTTTGCCACGGCATTGAAAATATGACTATTTTTAAGACTGGCAAGAATTTTAAATTAAACATTGGACTTTTTATATTAATTTCGAATACAAGATGCACTTGAATTTTGAAGACAATTTTTTGAAGAAAAAAGTACATCTTAATAGTCCATAAAATAGGGTAATTATGGTTCTCAGAATTATTCTGTATGTGGATTTGCACCTTTGCACTTGCAGGGGCCATGCGTTTGTAAAATAAGATGGGCTATGTGATTTAAGTGAAGTTAGTGCTTCATAAATTAATATGTAATGTCTTGCAAGGGAGTGTGTATTATAGGAGTTCTTGAAAACATGATTAAGCCATTGAACCATTTGGTTGTGGTTATAGTGGCAGGCCCCCCCCCCCCCCCATGAACCATGGACCTTGCCATTGGTGGGGAGGCTTGTGTGCCTCAGCGATACAGATAGCCGTACCGTAGGTACAGCCACAACGGAGGGGTATCTGTTGAGAGGCCAGACAAACGTGTGGTTCCTGAAGAGGGGCAGCAGCCTTTTCAGTAGTTGCAAGGGTAACAGTCTGGATGATTGTCTGATCTGGCCTTGTAACAATAACCAAAACGGTCTTGCTGTGCTGGTACTGCGAATGGCTGAAAGCAAGGGGAAACTACGGCCGTAATTTTTCCCGAGGGCATGCAGCTTTACTGTATGATTAAATGATGATGGCGTCCTCTTGGGTAAAATATTCCGGAGGTAAAATAGTCCCCCATTCGGATCTCCGGGCGGGGACTACTCAAGAGGATGTCGTTATCAGGAGAAAGACAACTGGCGTTCTACGGATCAGAGCGTGGAATGTCAGATCCCTTAATCGGGCAGGTAGGTTAGAAAATTTAAAAAGGGAAATGGATAGGTTAAAGTTAGATATAGTGGGAATTAGTGAAGTTCGGTGGCAGGAGGAACAAGACTTCTGGTCAGGTGACTACAGGGTTATAAACACAAAGTCAAATAGGGGTAATGCAGGAGTAGGTTTAATAATGAATAAAAAAAATAGGAGTGCGGGTAAGCTACTACAAACAGCATAGTGAACGCATTATTGTGGCCAAGATAGGTACGAAGCCCACACCTACTATAGTAGTACAAGTTTATATGCCAACTAGCTCTGCAGATGATGAATAAATTGAAGAAATGTATGATGAAATAAAAGAAATTATTCAGACAGTGAAGGGAGACGAAAACTTAATAGTCATGGGTGACTGGAATTCGAGTGTAGGAAAAGGGAGAGAAGGAAACGTAGTAGGTGAATATGGATTGGGGCTAAGAAATGAAAGAGGAAGCCACCTGGTAGAATTTTGCACAGAGCACAACTTAATCATAGCTAACACTTGGTTTAAGAATCATGATAGAAGGTTGTATACATGGAAGAACCCTGGAGATACTAAAAGGTATCAGATAGATTATATAATGGTAAGACAGAGATTTAGGAACCAGGTTTTAAATTGTAAGACATTTCCAGGGGCAGATGTGGACTCTGACCACAATTTATTGGTTATGACCTGTAGATTAAAACTGAAGAAACTGCAAAAAGGTGGGAATTTAAGGAGATGGGACCTGGATAAACTGAAAGAACCAGAGGTTGTAGAGAGTTTCAGGGAGAGCATAAGGGAACAATTGACAGGAATGGGGAAAAGAAATACAGTAGAAGAAGAATGGGTAGCTTTGAGGGATGAAGTAGTGAAGGCAGCAGAGGATCAAGTAGGTAAAAAGAAGAGGGCTAGTAGAAATCCTTGGGTAACAGAAGAAATATTGAATTTAATTGATGAAAGGAGAAAATATGAAAATGCAGTAAGTGAAGCAGGCAAAAAGGAATACAAACGTCTCAAAAATGAGTTCGACAGGAAGTGCAAAATGGCTAAGCAGGCATGGCTACAGGACAAATGTAAAGATGTGGAGGCTTATCTCACTAGGGGTAAGATAGATACTGCCTACAGGAAAATTAAAGAGACCTTTGGAGAAAAGAGAACCACTTGTATGAATATCAAGAGCTCAGATGGAAACCCAGTTCTAATCAAGGAAGGGAAAGCAGAAAGGTGGAAGGAGTATATAGAGGGTCTATACAAGGGCGATGCACTTGAGGACAGTATTATGGAAATGGAAGAGGATGTAGATGAAGATGAAATGGGAGATACGATACTGCATGAAGAGTTTGACAGAGCACTGAAAGACCTGAGTCGAAACAAGGCCCCCGGAGTAGACAACATTCCATTGGAACTACTGACGGCCTTGGGAGAGCCAGTCCTGACTAAACTCTACCATCTGGTGAGCAAAATGTATGAAACAGGCGAAATACCCTCAGACTTCAAGAAGAATATAATAATTCCAATCCCAAAGAAAGCAGGTGTGGACAGATGTGAAAATTACCGAACAATCAGTTTAATAAGCCACAGCTGCAAAATACTAACACGAATTCTTTACAGACGAATGGAAAAACTAGTAGAAGCCGACCTCGGGGAAGATCAGTTTGGATTCCGTAGAAATACTGGAACACGTGAGGCAATACTGACCTTACGACTTATCTTAGAAGAAAGATTAAGGAAAGGCAAACCTACGTTCCTAGCATTTGTAGACTTAGAGAAAGCTTTTGACAATGTTAACTGGAATACTCTCTTTCAAATTCTAAAGGTGGCAGGGGTAAAATACAGGGAGCGAAAGGCTATTTACAATTTGTATAGAAACCAGATGGCAGTTAAAAGAGTCAAGGGGCATGAAAGGGAAGCAGTGGTTGGGAAGGGAGTAAGACAGGGTTGTAGCCTCTCCCCGATGCTATTCAATCTGTATATTGAGCAAGCAGTAAAGGAAACAAAAGAAAAATTCGGAGTAGGTATTAAAATCCATGGAGAAGAAATAAAAACGTTGAGGTTCGCCGATGACATTGTAATTCTGTCAGAGACAGCAAAGGACTTGGAAGAGCAGTTGAACGGAATGGATAGTGTCTTGAAGGGAGGATATAAGATGAACACCAACAAAAGCAAAATGAGGATAATGGAATGTAGTCGAATTAAGTCTGGTGATGTTGAGGGTATTAGATTAGGAAATGAGACACTTAAAGTAGTAAAGGAGTTTTGCTATTTGGGGTGCAAAATAACTGATGATGGTCGAAGTAGAGAGGATATAAAATGTAGACTGGCAATGGCAATGAAAGCGTTTCTGAAGAAGAGAAATTTGTTAACATCGAGTATAGATTTAAGTGTCAGGAAGTCATTTCTGAAAGTATTCGTATGGAGTGTAGCCATGTATGGAAGTGAAACATGGACGGTAAATAGTTTGGACAAGAAGAGAATAGAAGCGTTCGAAATGTGGTGCTACAGAAGAATGCTGAAGATTAGATGGGTAGATCACATAACTAATGAGGAAGTATTGAATAGGATTGGGGAGAAGAGAGGTTTGTGGCACAACTTGACCAGAAGAAGGGATCGGTTGGTAGGAAATGTTCTGAGGCATCAAGGGATCACCAATTTGGTATTGGAGGGCAGCGTGGAGGGTAAGAATCGTAGAGGGAGACCAAGAGATGAATAAACTAAGCAGATTCAGAAGGATGTGGTTGCAGTAAGTACTGGGAGATGAAGAAGCTTGCACAGGATAGGGTAGCATGGAGAGCTGCATCAAACCAGTCTCAGGACTGAAGACCACAACAACAACATGGTGGCAGGTGCCAACTTTAGGATTGTCTCACAGCTGCACCACTGGGCTGCCATTATTCATGGCCAAAGAGTTCATAACTGCCCAAAAATTACACTGTTTCATTGTGCATTGCAACAGCACTTCAGCAGGGCGATTGATTAACACCAATACTTTCTATTACATTTAATGTATTAAACACCAGTGTTGCATACAGTGAGCTTCATATTTCCTGGTCTCGTTTCTTTCTTTTGACTGTCTGGAGGAAGGTGTTTTGTTCTGCAAAGGAATGAATACCCACTGTAATCAGAAATGGTGTTAGGTTCATATACAGTGTGTCTGAGAGATGTCAGGTTGTCATGATACCTTGGTTGCCTTATGGCAACCATCTTGTCTTCTCCAAGGTAATCAGTAGCTTCAAATGTATTTAATTCATTTCCCAAATGATAATGGGTGTATGGGCTATTAGGACCACAGCCTATTCAAATTAATGCTCTGCTTAATTTTACCATGGGTTATAGAGTGAGTACAGGTTCATATATTCCAAATGATTTATGTCAGTAACATTAAGTTACTTACTGTGTATCACACTGGAAAGGAGATTAAATATGGGGAAGATATTATAAAAATAATTTGGGACTGCAGTGTTCGCAAAGGATATGGGAATAAAACTTCAAATAGTAGTAATACGGTGTGTTGTTGTTGTTGTGGTCTTCAGTCTTGAGACTGGTTTGATGCAGCTCTCCATGCTACTCTATCCTGTGCAAGCTTCTTCATCTCCCAGTACCTACTGCAACCTGCATCCTTCTGAATCTTCTTAGTGTATTCATCTCTTGGTCTCCCCCTACGATTTTTACCCTCCATGCTGCCCTCCAATACTAAATTGGTGATCCCTTGATGCCTCAGAACATGTCCTACCAACCGATCCCTTCTTCTGGTCAAGTTGTGCCACAAACTTCTCTTCTCCCCAATCCTATTCAATACTTCCTCATTAGTTATGTGATCTACCCATCTAATCTTCAGCATTCTTCTGTAGCACCACATTTCGATAATACGGTGTATGAAATTTCATTTCATAATACGGTGTATGAAATAGTAATAAAATACTAAATATACCTTGATGTTTATTTTTCCTTTGTAGAGTCACACAAAATATATGTATATGCAGGGTGTGAAGCTTTTATACTATTAACATATTAATTCTTGATTATGTTTGTAAGGATCACTTCTTCATTAATATTGCTATAATGGTGGCCTTCGACCTTTTGCTTAATGTTGGAACAGAACTCACATTATATGCTCGCTGTCAACTGACTGTGGCTAATTCATACTGTCTTTCCCTACAGGAGGTGAGAAACATGAGAAAGTCTACCTTATCTATAATTTACCATTATCACAGGCCATTATTTGCTGAATTACTACATTGACCTTTTATTTAATACTTTACAAATGTACAAGGATGTGCTGAAAGTAATACCTCCACTTTTTTTAACTCTTAAAGCTTTTTAAATAATACAAATTTTATTAATGTTTTAAATCTTTATTCTTCCTGTTATGTATTTGCAACTGTCTGTTGCTAGAGGGCTCCAAATCATAGCATGTAACATAGTGGTGTGTAATGTAACTAAGTTGATGTGTGAGAAACAGCATGCTGTAATTGAGATTCGAATGTAGAAAGTTCCTCCACACATAGAGCGTCATATCCTTCAGCATGAGAACATGAAACACTCCCGATGAAATTCCATTGATTGTTAATAACTGAATAGTGGCCTAACTTTTAATTTTGATGTGACAGTGACCTAATAGATAAATGGTAATTGGGTTTAGTTGCTTTGGGAGTCATTTCTAATCAGAATACGGGTGCTCAACGATGTTAAACACATTGTAGAGGGGTTTTTGCAATAATCTGTGTCAACTTTGCACTGTTTGATCAATGTATTCTGTTTAGACACAATTTGAGGCAGACACTAGTTTTGTCCTACAGTAGCGATTACAGTTAATCTCAACACAGGTCAATACTTAGACATTTTGTCCTACACTGTAACACTAATTAACGCATAGAATGCTCACTGCAATCCGATGTGTGGTTAATTTGAAAATAGGTTTACAGTACTCCATAAACCATTTGAACGGTTGTCAGTAACATGACTTGTCACTATTCAATATAATATTTCCCTGCAGCAGTGGGGACACTCTCAGCCGGTACTAAATCACGAGTTGCTCATGGCTTCACCCAGACTATTATCACATGCACTCACCTAGCACTTGAGGGCTTGACAGTTGATTCTGCCTACTGTTGAGTTGTGTGATGACAAACTGTGTTTTGTCTCTGAGTGAGGTTTGTGGACCCCTTACAAATGCCAGGCCACAAATGGGTGCTGTGACATTTGCTACAATACAATACCTTGGTTCGCTGTCATTGATCATCGTCCATACAGTGATGACTTGGTCACATTAGATTTTCATCTGTTTCCAGACTTAAAGAACACCTTTGAGAACTTAAGTTAGTGATAAAGTGATGCAAACAGAGATGCGGTTGTGGCTCCATCAACAGTCAAACATTCTACAGTGACGGTATCAACAAACTGGTCTTTTGTTGGGAGAAATGTTTTTGTCGCAAGGATGACAATTGAGAAATAAATTTGTAGACATTATGAAGATATTTGTTAATAAAACTGATTTTATTTAAAAAGCTTTTAAGAGTTCTCACAATAATAATTCTGAGTTGATTACTTTTCAGCACACCCACGAAGGAAGGTGGAAAGCATACAAGATTTTCATGCCATGCACAAGTTTACCATGGGTTTAGGTTGAGTACGAGGTCATATATTGTAAATTGGTTATATGGAATCAAAATACTCATTTGGACTATGTGACTGTACAACAATATTTAAATTTTTCTCTCAGTAACGTAGTCCTAACTTTATCTGGTGACAGTTTGAACAGAAATGTGAAGAAATTATTTGAGCCTGTTAGTCCAAACATCTTTAGTTTCGATTGCTATTCTTAGGTTCATGTTGGAATAGTCACACCTACATTGCTACACACAGTCAGTTACTAAGATTGAAACATGATTATATTCATCTACAGATGATGTAATGTAGAAAAAAATACTTTTTGAGGTTTGTTAAGTTCCCTATTGAGCAGTGTGTGTTGAATATGCAAGACAAATATATAAGCCAGGTATGTGAGTTGTAATGCTTATCTCTGTTTCTTTAATTTCAGAATTGTTATCTGTAATATTCAAATAGATTTATTGCTTATTTAATGGCATCTGGTCTTTTTCAGATAATGCGTAAGGCCGTCTATCATAGTATGAGGGGAAACCTTCAGCGTAGATATACAATGCAGCGTTTACACATATTCCCAGATGACAATGTCCCAGATGAAATAATGGGAAATGTTACCAACCAGATCAGACAGATAAGGCCTGTACCAAAGCGTTTGGACAAGTATTCTGAAGAGGAAGTGAAGCAATTTCCAAAAGTAATGGACTGGCCAGAAGATTATGTTTTGAGATAACAAAGGCTAAAGTTAATTAGTGCTATGTAATGTTTATATTTGGCAATGTGTGCATTATTGAACCAAAAGTTATAATACATACATTTTGTTACAGAAAATCTGTGTCATAATACTACTAATGCCCTTTCCTGCAAAGGCTTTTTCCAACAGTTAGGATTTTCTTTTTAGTGCAAGAGAATATTAGTTTCTTATAAGTGATTATACAAGAGTGCTGTCACAGCAGGTGGATTTTTTTTCATATCTGAAACTTATCGTGTAATACTGTAGCATAGAGCAGGTGCCAGCTGTTTATATATATTTCCAGTATTTTAAAATTTAACAGTGGAAAGTGCAGAATGAGATAACAACAATATTACAAAGAGGATAGATTGCTACTCAGCATATAGATAAGATGATGAGTCATAAACATGCACAATGGAAAGATTGCTATACATTTAAGCTCTTGGCCAAAAGCCCTTCTTCTGAAATAAGGGGGGAGGCATGCACACGCGTGACCACTATTGCTGGTTGTATGTGGGAGTTGGTAGATGACTGGAGGGACAAGGCATGGGAGGTCTATTTCTGTACAAGGTTTTTTATTTTATGTATTTACACATCAAGTTACGGAGGACCAAATTGAGGAGCAAATCTCCAAGGTCATGGAACGTGTCAGTACATGAAATTACAACATAAAAGTAATAAGAGATAAAAATAAAATGTTTATGTACCCAAAAGTTAAGCTATAAGTTAAAGTAAACGCAATCAACAATACAAGAAGAATAAGCTTAATTTTTAAAGGAACTCCTCGACAGAATAGAAGGAATGACCCATGAGGAAACTCTTCAGTTTCGATTTGAAAGCATGTGGATTACTGCTAAGATTTTTGAATTCGAGTGGTAGCTTATTGAAGATGGCTGCAGCAGTATACTGCACACATTTCTGCCCAAGAATTAAGGAAGTCCGATCCAAGTGCAGGTTTGATTCCTGCCAAGTATTAACTGAATGAAGGCTGCTTATTCTTGGGAATAAGCTAATATTGCTAAAAACGAGAAAGCACTGGTTGATAGACACAATAAAAAACACGCAAACACACAAGCTTTCGCAACCCAAGGTTGCTTCATCAGGAAAGAGGGAAGGAGAGGGAAAGATTGAAAGGATTTGGGTTTTAAGGGAGAGGGTAAGGAGTCATTCCAATCCCAGGAGCGGAAAGACTTACACTGGGGGAAAAAAGGAAAGTTATACACTCGCGCGCGCGCACACACACACACACACACACACACACACACACACACACACACACATCCATCCGCACATATACAGACACAGGAAGACATAAGTAAATGCAAAGAGGATGGGCAGAGATGTCAGTCGAGGCGGAAGTACAGAGCAAAGATGTTGAATGACAGGTGAGGTACGAGGGGCGGCAACTTGAAATTAGCAGAGGTCAAGGCCTGGTGGGTAACGGGAAGAGAGAATATATTGAAAGGCAAGTTCCCATCTCCGGAGTTCTGATAGGTTGGTGTCAGTGGGAAGTATCCAGATAACCCGGACGGTGTAACACTGTGCCAAGATGTGCTGGCCGTACACCAAGGCACGTTTAGCCACAGGGTGATCCTCATTACCAACAAACACTGTCTACCTGTGTCCATTCATGCGAATGGACAGTTTGTTGCTGGTCATTCCCACATAGAAAGCTTCACAGTGTAGGCATGTCAGTTGGTAAATCACGTGGGTGCTTTCATACGTGGCTCTGCCTTTGATCGTGTACACCTTCTGTGCTACAGGACTGGAGTAGGTGGTGGTGGGAGGGTGCATGGGACAGGTTTTACACTGGGGGTGGTTACAAGGGTAGGAGCCAGAGGGTAGGGAAGGTGGTTTGGGGATTCCATAGGGATGAACCAAGAGGTTACGAAAGTTAGGTGGACAGCAGAAAGACACTCTTGGTGGAGTGGGGAGGATTTAATGAAGGATGGATCTCATTTCAGGGCAGGATTTGAGGAAGTCGTATCTGCTATATAGCTAGAGAAGGCCGATATGCACACATCAACTCACGCAGGCTGGATTTAGGTCTGAAACAGGATACGTAATGAATGCTATAAAGAAAAGTACGTAGCTGCTGGAATACTTAACTTTAATCCATCATTTGTATACAGTGTTCTTGATGATACAAGTGAGACTCTCTCTAGAAATGGTTAATGGCGCCTTGCTAGGTCGTAGCCATGAACTTAGCTGAAGGCTATTCTAACTACCTCTCGGCAAATGAGAGAAAGGCTTCGTCAGTGTAGTCGCTAGCAAAGTTGTCATACAACTGGGACAAGTCCTAGTACGTCTCTCTAGACCTGCCGTGTGGTGGCGCTCGGTCTGCAGTTACTGACAGTGGCGACAGGCAGGTCCGACATGTACTAATGGACCGCGGCCGATTTAAAGCTACCACGTAGCAAGTGTGGTGTCTGGCGGTGACACCACAGTATCCCTGCTGGAGAGCCACATTCAGAGTCTGATCCAGTCCCGGAAAGTATCCTGTCACAAATGGGGTACTTTTGGGGTTCTTCTGTCCTGAATCCCTGAACCATTACACCAATAACCTGAAAACAGCTTTCGCATCCTGCAATTACCCTCCCGACCTGGTACAGAAGCAAATAACCAGAGCCACTTCCTCATCCCCTCAAACCCAGAACCTCCCACAGAAATGTGTGTGTGTGTGTGTGTGTGTGTGTGTGTGTGTGTGTTTTTTTCAATTGTGTCTATCAACCACCGCTTTCTCATTTGGTAAGTTACCGCATCTTTTTATATATATTTTTCCCACGTGGAATGTTTCCCTCTATTTTATATATATAATAGAGGGAAACATTCCATGTGGGAAAAATATATATAAAAAACAAAGATGCTGTGACCTACCAAACGAGAAAGCGCTTTCTCGTTTGGTAAGTCACAGCATCTTTGTTTATATATATAATAGAGGGAAACATTCCACGTGGGAAAAATATATTTAAAAAGAAAGATGATGAGACTTACCAAACAAAAGCGCTGGCAGGTCGATAGACACACAAACAAACACACAAAATTCTAGCTTTCGCAACCAACGGTTGCCTCATCAGGAAAGAGGGAAGGAGAGGGAAAGACGAAAGGATTTCGTCTTTCCCTCTCCTTCCCTCTTTCCTGACGAGGCAACCGTTGGTTGCGAAAGCTAGAATTTTGTGTATATATATATAATGTGTCTTTCAACAACATCTTTGCCTCTGTACTTCCACCTCGACTGACATCTCTGCCCAAACTCTTTGCCTTTACATATGTCTGCTTGTGTCTGTATATGTGCAGATGTGTGTGTGTGTGTGTGTGTGTGTGTGTGTGTGTGTGTGTGTGTGTGTGTGGGCGGGCGCGGGCGCGCGCGCGCCAGTGTATACCTGTCCATTTTTCCCCCAAGGTAAGTCTTTCCGCTCCTGGGATTGGAATGACTCCTTACCTTCTCCCTTAAAACCCACATCCTTTCGTCTTTCCCTCTCCTTCCCTCTTTCCTGATGAAGCAACCATGGGTTGCGAAAGCTTGGTATTTGTGTGTGTGTTTGTGTGTTTTTTATTGTGTCTATTTACCAGCGCTTTCTTATTTGGTAAGTCACAGCATCTTTTTTTAATATATTTTTCCCATGTGGAATGTTTCTTTCTTTTGAGAGAGGCAATGTCAAAATACCCAGACTCATGAACAGGGGTCGACAAGAGGTTCATGAGCGTACACCACATATTGCCCAAACTGTCCGTTTCTGAGCCAAAAATATCCTTGTAGAATGGGAAGAGTTACCCCAAAATATAATATCATACAACATAAGTGAATGGAAATAAGCAAAGTAGACTAATTTTCGTGTTGAACCATCACTCACTTCAGACACCGTTCGAATAGTAAAAATTGCACCATTAAGTCTTTGAACAAGATCCTGAATGTGGGCTTTCCAGTTTACTATCTATCTGAACGCCTAGAAATTTGAACTGTTCAGTTTCACTAATCATATGCCCGTTCTGTGAAATTAAAACATCAGATTTTGTTGATTTTGTGTTAGAAACTGTAAAAGTAAGTCTTATTGTGATTTAGCATTAGTTTATTTTCTATGAGCCATGAAGTTATGTCATGAACTGCACTACTTGAAACCAAGCCAATGTTGCACACAACATCCTTTACTACCAAGCTAGTGTCATCAGCAAACAGAAATATTTTAGGGTTACTCGTAATACTAGAGGGCATATCATTTATATAAATAAGGAACAGGAATGGCCCCAACACTGATCCCTGGGGCACCCCCCACTTGACCATACCCCACTCAGACCCCACATCATAGCCATTCTCAACGTAGTGAATAATGAGCTTTTGCCGTCTGTTGCTAAAGTCAGAGGTAAACCAAATGTGAGCTACTCCCTGGATTCCGTAATGGTCCAACTTCTGGAGCAATATTTTGTGATCAACACAATCAAATGCCTTAGTTAAATCAAAAAAGTATGCCTATCGTTTGAAAACTTTTGTTTAACCCATCCAGTACCTCACAGAGAAAAGAGAATATAACATTTTCAGTTGCTAAACAACTTCTAAATCCGAACTGTACATTTGGTAGCAAATCATGTGGTATAAAATGATCAATTATCCTTACATACACAGCATTTTCAATAACTTAAGCAAACACTGATGGCATAGGAATAGGTCTAAAATAATCTACATTATCCCTTTCTCCCTTTTTATAAAGTGGCTTTACAAATGAGTACTTTAATCATGCAGGAAACTGATCATTCCTAAAGGAAAAATTACAAATATGGCTAAATGCAGGGCTAACATGTGCAGCACAGTACAGGATGATTCAAAAAGAATACCACAACTTTAAAAATGTGTATTTAATGAAAGAAACATAATATAACCTTCTCTTATGCATCATTACAAAGAGTATTTAAAAAGGTTTTTTTCACTCAAAAACAAGTTCAGTGATGTTCAATATGGCCCCCTCCAGACACTCGAGCAATATCTACCCGATACTCCAACTCGTTCCACACTCTCTGTAGCATATCAGGCGTAACAGTTTGGATAGCTGCTGTTATTTCTCATTTCAAATCATCAATGGTGGCTGGGAGAGGTGGCCGAAACACCATATCCTTAACATATCCCCATAAGAAAAAATCGCAGGGGGTAAGATCAGGGCTTCTTGGAGGCCAGTGATGAAGTGCTCTGTCACGGGCTGCCTGGCGGCCGATCCATCGCCTCGGGTAGTTGACGTTCAGGTTTCATAACTAACCTTTTTCGTAGGACTCTCCATACAGTTGATTGTGGAATTTGCAGCTCTCTGCTAGCTCTGCGAGTCGATTTTCCTGGGCTGCGAACAAATGCTTGCTGGATGCGTGCTACATTTTCATCACTCGTTCTCGGCCGTCCAGAACTTTTCCCTTTGCACAAACACCCATTCTCTGTAAACTGTTTATACCAATGTTTAATACACCACATATCAGGAGGTTTAACACCATACTTCGTTCGAAATGCACGTTGAACAACTGTCGTTGATTCACTTCTGCCGTACTCAATAACACAAAAAGCTTTCTGTTGAGCGGTCGCCATCTTAGCATCAACTGACGCTGACGCCTAGTCAACAACGCCTCAAGCGAACAAATGTACAACTAAATGAAACTTTATAGCTCCCTTAATTCGCCGACAGATAGTGCTTAGCTCTGCCTTTTGTCGTTGCAGAGTTTTAAATTCCTAAAGTTGTGGTATTCTTTTTGAATCACCCTGTATTTTAATTTTCTGCTAGGCACTCCATCATATCCATGAGAGTCCTTAGTCTTCAATGATTTAATTATTGACTCAATCTCCCCCTTGTCTGTATCACAGAGGAATTTGTCAAGAAAGTTATATGATTCCCTGTAAAAAGTCAATTTTTATTTAATTCACCACAGATGCTCAGAAAATGATTGTTAAATACTGTTCATATATCTGATTTATCAGTAACATAAATACCATCAACCTTGTGCTGCTGACCAGGCACTTCCTTCACAACTGACCATATGGTTTTAATTTTATCCCATGAATTTTCTATTCTATGTGCATACCACATACTCTTTGCCTTATACCAAGTGAGGTGGTGCAGTGGGTAGCACATTGGACTCGCATTCAGGAGGACAATGGCTCAATCCCGCGCCCGGCCATCCTGATTTAGGTTTTCCGTGATTTCCCTAAATCGCTCCAGGCAAATTCTGGGACGGTTCCTTTGAAAGGGCATGGCCGACTTCCTTCTCTGTCCTTCCCTAATTCGATGAGACCGATGACCTTGCTGTCTGGTCTCCTCCTCCAAACAACCCAACCCAAACCTTTGCCTTCCTAATAACATTTTAAGCACCTTACAGTACTGTTTGTAATGGGCTACTATAGCTTGATTGTGACTACTTCTAACATTTTGATATAATTCCCGCTTTGTTCTAAATGATATTCTTATCCCATTAGTCAGCCACCCGGGCTGCTTACTACTGCTAGTGCCCCTTTTAGAATGTTCCAATGGAAAGCAACTCTCAAAGAGCATGAGAAATGTGTTAAGGAAAGCATTATATTTATCATCTATGTTATTGGCACTATACACATCCTGCCACTTTTCTTCCTTGACAAGGTTTAAAAAACTCGCTATTGCTGTTGGATTAACTTTCCTACATAGTTTGTAATTATGTGACATTTGTTTGACTACAAAAGCCTTTTAGTGTTAAAATTTGTCCATCATGGTCTGAAAGGCCATTCATCCTTTTACTAACAGAATGCCCATCTAGTAATGAAGAATGAATAGAAATGTTGCCTATGACTGTGCTACTGTTCCCCTGCACCCTAAATGGAATGTATATTGAAGTCACCACATGTAACTAATTTTTGGTATTTCCTACAAAGTGAATCAAGAACCCTCTCTAGCTTGAGCAGAAATGCTCTGAAGTCAGAGTTAGGGGACTTATAAACAACAACAATTAGAAGTTTAGTTTCACTAAATTCAAGGGCCCCTGAACAACATTCAAATATCTGTTCAGTGCAGTGCACTGATATGTCTACGGACTCAAATGGAATACTGTTTATTTGTTACGTACATGGCCACTCCCCCACCCCACAAGGATCTCCTTGAAAAACAGCCAGCTAATCTGTGTCCTTGTAAAGGAAGCATTGAATTGTCAAATTATTTAAGTGGTGCTCTGACATACCAATAGTTCCAGAGTCAATATCTATAAGCAGTTCACTAACTTTATCTCTAATACCTCTTTTATTTTGATGAAATATGCTAATTCCTTCTCTGCTTGGAAACATGACATCCTCTGAAGGTGAGCCCTTAGTTAGAGGGACTTCCTTTAAGCAGGTATACCTATCAACTGATTTCAATCTAAAAAAGGTGCGGCTCTAAAACCAACTACTACAGGAATTTTTCCATGAGTGATCACACCACCACCCACTACACTGTCACCTATAAGCTTTGCCAGCCTCCCCTTACCATACCTATTGAGTTGCAGCCCATGCCTATTGAAACCCGATCTAGTGACGGACCCAACTGGCACCACTGAAATGTGACCCATGCCATGTTAACGTGCCTAACAGCAGCATTAAGATGAGGCCGATCATGACACCGAAACAGTTGCACGAAATGCACGTTAGTGCCACCAGTTTGAGGAGCTATCTTTACCAGGCCACCACCTACATCATGTTCACCATGCCTATCAAGACTGTTACCTGCTCCACCCATTATCACTACCTGATCCTCCTCCGTAAAATTCCTACATAACTCCCCTATGCTGTCAGTCACCTGGGCCAACCTTGCACTAGGCCTCACAATGCTTGTGACCTGCTACTCACTCCCCAACACTACTGCTGGCCCACACCTCTACCATGTGAACTACGTAGCAGCAGAACCTTCTTCTTTCTGTTAGACTTATCAACCGACCTAGGCCTCCTAACTGCTGAGGACTGCTGCATGTTACATACATCTACAGCTACAAGAGGCTCCTCTCCACTCAACTCTTACAGTTGGTCAAATTTATTGCATATGGGGGATTCCATTGTCACGGGTGGGACAGTTGCACTACGTTTTTCAACAGTCAGATGCTGATATAACATGAAGTATAAATAGAAATAAAGTAAAAAATTGACTGGTTGCCTTACAAATAATTGTTTTACCTTCCCTTTAAATCTGAATGTCAGAAGTTTACAAATTGAGCTGTTATTCATCTTTAAAACTTTGTCACGGGTGGGACAGCAAATAGACGTAGCATTGAATAACCACCAACATTTTAGAAGAATTCTGTGATTTATGCACTGATTTTCTTTTGAAAATATTGAATTCACATTAATAAAACAATTCTCTACATGACATAATATCAATAAATATTAGATTAGTAATACTTACAATAATTGCAATCAAAGACTGTCACGGGTGGGACAAGGAATTGTCATGGGTGGGACTCACGTGAAGTACAATCTTTTTTTTTTATTTAAACTGATTTTATTATGTCAGTTAGCTATGAATCAGTAGGTAACATATACTTAGAGGACACTGTAAGTTTTAATAACTTTGTAGAACATTTTTGTTGCTTATAAATAATATAAATTTTGGTATAGTATTAGTTTACAGTTCTGAGTACTTAATTATTTCACTTGAAGAATGTACCACTTTGAAAAAATACACTTGGCCTCTCACCCACTTTCGAAATTGTCTAAATTGCCAGGAAACTCGTAATATAAGGTGTCCCTAACATGTTTGACATTTGGATTCGGGAGAATAGCAAGAACTTGTTTAAACTCTATGTAGGATACATCCTCCTCGTCAGCTTTAAATACCTTTGCTGAGTCCCCAACAGATCGCATACACATAATCTGTATTTCCCCATTGTCTTCTACACTTCTCTGTGCAATTGCAGCATATCTGTATGTAGTGGGTTTCTTTCTTGCAGTTTGGAACTCAACTAAAATAAATGTTCCTGGCATGATTTGTTCCACAGCTGGTTCTGAACCTGTAACTTCCTGGGAATTGAATGTCAACAGGACTTCAGGATATGATTCCTCATCACTCATCTCAGAATCTGTGTAGATTAGTGAATATATGTTGGGTGAAAGTGGGAAAACCTCCACTTTCTCTAAATCTGATTTTAGGAAAGTTCTACCACATACTAGGTTACAGGTATTGTAACCGTTGAAGTAATGCTTGCTGCGAATATCTTTTATTTTTTTAACAGCTTTCCAGCGGCCATCCAGAAGGTCTGTTTTCATCAATATGATCTTTTGTCAGAAGAAGAAAGTTTATTCCAGAAACAGATGATTTGGCACAGTCTAAAAACTCCTGTGCATTGCTGATGATGACTTTTCTTTGCTTAACTTTATTCCAAACAGCCCTTTTTGTTACAGCTCCAATGCCATCCACTGCACCTTTCCCATGTGATGTTGCAAAGAAAAACCATTCTCCAGACACTCCAAAGTCATGCATCATGTAGCAGGGGTTAGAAATGGTGAATTTGTTCTTAAATTGACCTGCGCAACCATCAGAGAAAATTCGTATCGAGGTCAAATTGGGAAGCTCTTGTTTCAGCTTACTTATTATACTCTTCAAACATGCATAAACTGAGTACTTGTCGTGGCACAGTTCATCGCTCACAATTGCAAATGACTGTAGCCCTTTTTTCATCCAAACACAAATAGTGACCACTGTAATCTGTGTATGACTCCAGTGGGCACTTTGTATTTCATCTTGTGCTAGTGCTACATAGTTTTCTGCAAAATCTATTTGCAATACCACCTCATCATCACTAACTGATGCTTTCACAGTCTTGAAAGCTCCAGATTGCATCCTTTTGACAAAGAAGTGCTCTTTGAATGTTTTTAGTTGAGACTGAAGTTCAGAGAGAGCTTCAGAAAGTGTTCCACTGTTTAGGGTGACACTCATGTTCAGTCCATTTTCTCCAAGATATTATGTCACACAATTCAAACTTTCCATCTATTAATGTGTGTAAATTCATGATGCATTTCTTGCATTGACTTGTCATGCATATTTCACTTTCTACATCACAGCAAACAAGATTCATAAGGTGAGTGTGAGTAGCAGGGAAACTAGCTATTTCTTTATGAATGGCTTCAATGATGAAGTTAGCATGATATCTGCACACACATACATTGTGAGGCATTTGAGACGTTACAACAACATTTTTAGGCCGCATCTCGTAGAATTTTGAAATCTTGATATCAATATCTGGATTGTCTTGCTTAAAAAGAAAAAAATGCTTCCTTAACTGTCATATTCATGTGACGTTTCTGCAAGCTAACTCTTTTCCCAGTTTCATGGTCTTCAATAGACTTTACATCCTTTATGCCAGATGTCTGCCTGCTGATTTCATCATTTGTGAAAAAATTTTGTATTTTGAGCAGATTATCACCTGTAAGTTTACGAGATGTCTTCTTCACTACTGGGAAAATCTGCTTTACTACCTTTTTAGATAAGCTTTCACTTACAAGCTATTTTATTACTGCTGATTTTTTTGAGGGGCTTGAAGGAAGCACCTTCTTTACCCGAGAAACAGCTTTGCCAAGGGACTGAGGACATTTATATGATCCTAACTGGGAAATACAGGTCTCAGACTGATCTTCAATTAATACGGATTTTAGTTTAAGTCTGTACTTCCTTTTTCTTTCAGCTTTCCTCTTTCGATATTCCAATAAAGATTTTTCACTGGAGGATACCTTCATCTTCATATTTTCCCTTCTTCTTTCATCCTGCTCTCTTTCTTTTTCTTTATGGACATTGTACTTGCTGGTATCTTTCTTCAGTTTTTCTCGAAGTTTTCTCATATGCTCTGCTGATGTTGTTTTCCCCATTTTCTGAATAAACAGTAAGTTTTTATTTAGTGTAAACCATCAAAGCACTTGTTATATCAACCAATGTAACTTAACAATAACAAGACGTGTTAAATGGTTTAGATTTGAGTAAAATCCAAAAATCTGTCACGGGTGGGACACAATTTCTTTTAACATTTATAGATGATCATTTACAACTTAGAAGGTGCCTTATGGTTCATTGGATGTTTTTATTTGTTTTTCTTACTTCTAACCTAAAATATATAGAATTACTATAATTGCTGAGTTAGAAGGTAAACTTTTTCATGTTTTTTGTCACGGGTGGGACACTAAATACATAGTAACTTTTGTGAATTAGCTGCATACTTAATAACTTACCTTTCTTTAAAAACTGAAGTTTGTCAGAAAGATAAGATTCTGCTCTTGAAATTAAACAATTAAAACATCAACAATTCTGCAACCCAAATTTAAACACCTGCCAACACAAAAAGCAAACCTTTTGTTTTCCATCCTCATCTGTAGAATCGCCAACTTTGTTTAACTATATTTCCTCAGCTAATTATGTAATTTTTTCAGGACAGTAAAATTCAACTTTTGTAGATTCGAAAAACTATAACATTGTTAAATTTGGCATTTTTTCAAAAAATAAGCCTCAGGCTCAGTTTGGCATGGAATGACCCATATACATAATGTATAACTGTCTGAATACCTCCTCCTCCTAGCTGCCTTCTTGCCAGTTCCCATTCCTCACCACCCTTCACCCTCCTCAACCTATCTAGTTACTCCTTTGGGCATTGTAACTGCACCTGAAAGGCACAAATCTTATGCTTCTGCTCCTCTATCAACTTATTTCTACTACAGATTCCGCATTCCCAGGAGAGGATCTCGCTAGAATGCCCACTGGCTTCCCCACTGCTCCCCCCCCCCCCCCCCCCCCCCAAATGAAAAGATTTTGAACAAATCCCACACCGTAACCCATTACTTACAAACGTACGACAGAGCCCACACTTCCCAGTCATGGTAAAATTTTATATTTACTTAAAAAACTCTACATCTATATTACTTAAGTTCAGTTACACCAATAGAACTACTTATAGAACTAACAGTAGTGGTCTTGAAATTCTCTGTCTACTAAGAAAGCGACTACTTGTATTAATACTACTACACCACAGCTAATTCCAATACCAACAAAACTTCACAAAATTACTAGCTAAAACCAAAAATTCAAGCAGCCACTGTAACGCTCAATGAAGTTAAAACACTGAATGAAAATTTTACTGAAATATTTCACTAGAAACAATAAGAAACATCAGCTGAAAACTAAAGCACGAAGTTTAATAAACAACTTCAATGTACAGAAAACACAGGAAGCAAACATTTCCAAGCGTTTATTAAATTGTTATTTTGCCACAAACAGCACGAAACACCACTGAAAACTATTAAATTTAATAACTGTATTACAGTGCACAAATAACTTTGTCAGTACTTAGCTTTATAACCGCTACAGCTGCAGCTGCATGCCGCAAAATGTAAACACACTACTGAGGCGCAAGGCTTGGACGAACGGCGTAAGCACAGTCACGAATTACAGACCACTCAAGTCAATTACACAGGAAGAAAGACTTAATGAAAATCCACTAATAAGTTACTTTTACAGCAAATATTAACACAAGTAAATTTTAAAATAAGTAACTGAAGACTAAAACTTTATAAAATATGGACTTGCAATTTCAACAGCAGTCCAGCACACCTCAGTGAGACCCTTGGTATATGTTGAAAGGAACTGCTTATAACTGCAGATGCTACAATCGTGGGCAACTAGGGTGTATGAAAAGGACTTCGTGGTGTGGAGTGGGTAGTAGATGCTGAAGTGGTGGTATTGCTTGTGGTTGTTGGATTTGATATGAATGGAGGTACTGATGTAGCCATGCTTGAGATGATCAACATTGAGGAAAGTGGCCTGTTTAGTTGAGGAGGACCAGGTGAAACGAATGGCGAAGAAAGTGTTCTGGTTCTGAAGGAATGCAGATAGGGTTTCCCCACCCTCGGTCAAGGTCACTAAGATTTCGTAAGTGATTTCTAGGATAAACTGTACCAGGTGGAATTATTAAAATCTTGTGAAAGTGTAATGAGGTTTATCTGAACACTTCTATCATACATCATTATTTCACATTAACTGGACAGATTATTAGTTGGAAACAAGTTCATCCACAACAGATTGGGATTTTGGATTGTTAGGAAGGATTCCTCTAGATGGCCCATGAATAGTTTGGCATAGGTTAGTGCTATTGCGCTACCATGTATTTGTTTGTAGTTTAAACCTTAAAAGGAAAATTAATTGTGGGTGAGAATGTACACTAATTTGGGGGGGGGGGGGGGGGGGAATCAAAGCACCAACAAGTAGTTGTTTGACATATATGACTTTTGGTAGGCATGTTTCTACATCTGAAAGACAATATGTCTTCAGATTTTGTACCAGTCAAATAAGATGGTGTTAGTAATGCCACTATTAGGAACTATTAGGCTGCAAATCAGGTTTGCTTTAAATACATATTGTAACAGTTATAACCTTTGAGATTGGACGTGATGAGTTGACAGTGGTGGCTCGTGAGTATACATACCGGGTGTTCACAAATTTTTAGATTCAGAAAAATTTAAGAGCGTGAAATTAGTAGGATCTGCGAAATAACATTTACACTTATCAACAAGTTTATATAACTACATCTGCTGCCAATAATAATAACAACAGTAATAAAAATATGATGCATAACTTATCTGACTAAAAAAATGTTTTGTGGAATTTTGTTGTTTTGTGCATAACTAAGTACAGTTTAGGCAATAATGAAATAATGTGTAAATTTTCGCAACTCTCCATTTTGCATTTTTGCATAAGTGGGAGTTTTTGTGTTTTTACATTTTTTTTGGACAGATGTACAAGATCCCTGACAGATGTATTAGTTCACGAATTTACTTCCGGGCTGAAAATCGGATATTCTTTGCCGCACCCACACATCAACTTGTGCTAACTGTACACTTCCTTGTTAAATGTTCGATTGTAGTCACGCTAATTTGATTTTGTCACTCTCTCAATCAAAGAATTTGTTCTCAGAGGCCCTAGTTCCTTTGCGGCTAACTTCTCTAAGTAATTTACTTTTCTCTTCCCAGAATGAGATTTACACTCTGCAGCGGAGTGTGTACTGATATGAAACTTCCTGGCAGATTAAAGCTGTGTGCTGGACTGAGACTCGAATTCAGGACCTTTGCTTTTCGCGGTCAACTGCTCTACCAACTGACGTACTCAAGCACGATGCATGATCCGTCCTCATGGCTTTTTTCTGTTAGCATTTAAAATAGATTCAAAATAGTTCATGTTTACATCGTGCACGAAAAGTGATTCCCACACAGTGAAAAATCAACTCCATAAACAAAGTGCTGTTTGTGGAAATGATGAAGCCCAAATAGTAATGTCCACCAACATGATTGCTTGACTAGAATACAAATGGGACAGTGAGATCCTCAAGGACCTAAAGCACACTGCTGTTGGTCCCAGATTTAAGTGAATATCAAGGAAACCAGTGGTACAGTTTTTCATGAATTTTCATATATACAATGTGGGCATACAGCACAGATAAACCTGACTCACAATAAGATCAACAGATTTCAGAAGCATGAATAAATGCAACAAACTCACAATCGAATGTGATGTTCATAGTATGAATGTGATGTGCTTTAGGCCCGTATGATTCTCACAAGGGAAACTCCCCATCGCACCCCCCCGCCTCTTCAGATTTAGTGATAAGAGAGCCCAAAGGACAGCCCATCAAAAACTGAAGACAAATCCTGAATCCTGTATGAAAACAGGAACGATGTGTACTGACTGTGGAAAAAAAAAAAAGCAAAATAGGAATAGTGAACGGTCCAAGTTTAAGTGCAATATCAAGAGAGGTAGAAGAGCCATGGCATCGTGATTTAGTGGGCATAGTGTTGGACTGCAAAGTGGGCGATCTGTGTTCAAAGTTCCCTTGTGCCTTTCTTCTTCTTCTTCTTCTTCTTCTTCTCCTCCCCCAACTTTATTCAAATTTGTGTCTGTGTCATGGTGTAACATCCATTTGCAATAGTGAGGTGTAAGGAAGGGACTTATACTGAAAGTTGATTCTGCACTACTACTCTATTAGCAGCCTAAGGAAGTGGCTTTTGAATGGGAACCGCAAACGTTTGAGTACAAGGTGACAAGTCAACTGAATCCTCCACTTGGAAACACGTCTGGTGTGTCATGCATCTCTTATCAGCGCACCTAATTTGTATGCCTGGTGAGTGAGTGAGTTATGTCTCCTTGCCTGGTTTAGATGTTCATATTAATGTGAATGTGATCACTTCCAAGGAACTAATGAAAACATAATACTTTATCACATAAGCTGCAACAAATGAAAACAGTTTCACAGTCGCACAGTTTTCCCTGTGTCTTTGAAGTTGCATTTCATTTTGGAAATTTTTACTTTTGAATCCTGTTGTTGTAACATAGTTCACATCTGTTTATTTTTTGTTTTCATTTCTTTGAGATGTCTGTGTGGTATTTTGCCTGTTCTCGCTATTCATCACATTTACTTGTGGCAGTAATATATTCTTACCACCTGACTCTTATTCTATAACCAGCGTACATTATAACGACTGCCAAGACTACAGACATTTCTATGACACGACGGACAGTTCACCATGTTGTGAAATAAGAGAGGAAAAAAAAAAAAAAAAAAAAAAACCATGAGGGAGATTGAGATTTGAACCCAACTCGTCCACATTGTAGGTCAACACCATGACCCCTTAACCATGACACCATCACTATGCCAGTTTCCTCAGTGTTGCACTTGTTAAGGGGGACTGATGACCTTAGCTGTTTAGTCCCCCTTAAACATCCCAACAACCACCACCACCACCGCACTTGTTAAGCTTGGACCATTCACTGTTTCGATTCTGTTATTTTTTCAAGTTCAGTACACCTTCTTCATGTTTTCATGCTTCGTCTGTGTTCAGTTTTTGACAGGCTTTCTGCAGGGTCATCTTACCACTAAATGTGACGGGAGTGCAATGGGAAGTTTCCCTTGTCAGTGCCTCAAATGGATTACTATATGATAAAATTCGTAACTTAATATACTATAACTCATTCAGAAACCCAAAAAATTGCTTTATTGTCAGTACAGCTTTAACATATACTGATGTCCGATCTAATTTTACTACAGTATATAATGAGTGAATTAGCAAATTTTAGGAATGTGCTATCATCAAGCAGGATTTATGCCGATCAAACAGGGATAAAAGTCCACCGCAGTATGCTACCACCTGGTGGCACTGACATAAACTTCTAGTTGAATGGCAGGTTCTAGCTGTGCACATTGTGAACTGTGCACATTCCTTATCAAATCTGTATGTATTTGGCCAGTAAGGCAATTACATCACATGAGTTGCGCATGTGCAAAAGAACCTTAAAATGTGCACAACTGAAGCTGTGATTATGACCCTGAGGCCAAGTTTCACAGAGTGTAGAGGAGCAGTAGTGTGGTAGATTTAAGTGCTGTGTCTTTGACATTGCAGCATCTATGCTATGTTTAACAGCATACAAAGAAAAATAACCAATAGATCTGCAAGGTGTTGAAAGTTAGTGTTCACGTCCCCCTGTGCTCTTACACAGCAGCTGCCACTGTGAGTTGTTGATAGTCAAAAATGCCTTTAAGATGATAAAGACACTGTTATTCACACCACACTGAGTTTGAACAGTGTTGAGTAAGACGGCTATAAGAAGCTGGATATTCCTTCTGCGATGTTGCTGAAAGACTTGGCAGGAAAGTAGCCGCTTACAGGCGCTGGTCTGAAAATGTATGGTCACAAGATGAGGCTTCAGATGACCACGTGGCACTACTGACAGTGTTTGGCATATGGCTCTGGCGAATAGTACTGCATCTGCAGCAGCAATTTGAGCAGCAGTTGGCACCATAGTGACACAACAAACTGTTACAAATAGGTTATTTCAAGGAAAGCTCTGAGTCAGACACCCTGTAGCATGCATTCCACTGACCTCAAACCACTGTCATTTGTGACTTTAGTGGTGTCAAGTGAAACCTCGTTGGAGGGCAGGTTGGAGGCCTGTTTGTTTTCTGATGAAACTGGTTCTGCCTTGGTGCCAGTGATGGCTGTGTGTTGGGTAGGTGGACACCAGGTGACGGCCTGCAATCAATCTGTCTGCATGCTAGACGCGCTGGAGCTACATCTGGAGTTATGGTCTGATAGCAGGAGCACTCTCGTGGTTATCCCACACACTCTGACTGCAAATCTGTACATCCATCTGGTCATTTGACCTGTTGTGCTGCCATTCATGAACAGCATTCCGTTTTTCTGTGCTTGCCCACACACTGCTGTCGTAACCCAACATTCTCTACAGAGTGTCGACATGCCCCTTGACCTGCTTGATCACCAGATCTGTTTTCAATCAAGCACATATTGGACATCATCAGATGACAAGTCCAGCGTCATCCACAACAGCATTAACTGTCACTGTGCAACAGGGATAGAACTCCATCCCACAAAGTGGCACTTGCACCTGTACAATACAGTGCATGCACGTTTGCATATTTGCATTCAATATACTGGTGGTTCCACCGGTTATTAATGTACCAGCATTTCATGTTTGTAGTGGCTAATCTCATGCTTACATTAACCTGTGACCTTGCAATGTTAATCTCTTAAATATGTTACCTAGACAAATGTATTTCAGAAATTGCATTACTCTTTATTAATTATTTTTTGGTGTTGTGATTTTTCTTTCATCAGTATGGTTGGTCATGGTGACCAGGAGTGAGGCCTTAGGTTTGGAGTCAATTGGGCATTGGGAAAGGTGCTTTTCAAGAGTGGGTGGGCATTGAGGATGTTAATGGAGAGGGAGTTGGCATCAGTAGTAACATAGGGTGCTATGTGGTGGAAGAACAGTAACTGCTGATAGTTGGAGGAGGAAGTAGTTGGTGTCTTTTACATAGGAAGGTGAGATATGGGTAATAGGCTGAAGGTGTTGGACCACATGACCAGAGATTCTCTCAGTAGGGACACAGTAACTGGCCACAATGGAGTGTCTTGGGTGGTTGGATTTATGGACTTCAAGAAGCATGTAGAAGGTAGGAGTGTGGGGAATCAAGGAAGAAAATCTGGGGTGGGCCTAAGGATTTGAGGAGGGTCTGGAGATCCTGTTGGATTTTGGAGTGGATCAATCTTCCTGTGACAAACTCGTGATCTACAAACAAAGCTGCAACCACTATGCTGCTTTCTACATGGGCATGGCAACCAGCCAGCAATCTGTCCGCATAAATGGCCACCGACAGATTGTGGCCGAGAGGCAACTGGACCATCCAGTTGCTGAACATGCTGCCCAACACAGAATGTTTCACTTCAATGACTGTTTCACAGCCTGCACCATCTATATTCTTCCCACCAACACCAGCATTTCTGAATTGTGCATGTGGAAACTCTCCCCGCAATCCATTCTAAAGTTCCCAAATTCCCCCTGGTCTCAACCTTTGCTAGCCCTGTCTTTCACCCCTTCCCTGCCATCACTCCAGCACTACACAGTGTTCTATTGCACCAATGCACTTCACCCCTGCTCCTCATCCCCAAAACCTCCCGACTGCACCTAGCAGTCGTAATACCCTGCCCCCACCACATCCCTGCACACTCCTGCAAGCCGCACTAATTTCTGTTCCATAAGTTGAAAATGCTGTGTACTTCACTGAACACTTCTGAGATGTGCTGTGCTCTGAGGTTCACCAGAAGAGTGTTAGCTTAAATGTGTGCCATGACATAAAGACATATGACTGCATCTGATACTTCACAACATTGTTTCCATATGAGATCTGCACAAGCAGTAAATATATTCACAGCTGTTCTCTGTAGATTATGTTATGTTTTTAGAAAGTTTCTACAGGCCTAAACTTATTTCTTTTTTTTTTTTAACCAAGTCATGTCCGTGCACGGTAGGGATGTCATCTTGTAGCAGCCTCCATTCATTGTTACTACATCACCGCACATTTCCGAATTTACAAAGTGCTGTGTCCACTGTTAGCTGTGGTACACAGTTAGCCAAATGCCAGGCAATTTCTGTGGCCAGGGAAGATGCAATAATTTATACTCATGTTCACAAGGCCAGTCCTGGATGATGGGAGCTGTGTGAACACAGCATTACCATTGGGGAACAAATATTGTACCATAGGATGGAGCTGATCAGCCAGAGTGGTCACCTAATCCTTGACATTAACATGATCTTGCAGGGTAATCATTGAGCCCATAGAATACCATGATGTAGATGCCCAAAACAGCATCAAACCATACCATGTTTCACTACTGGGGTTGTAAAATTGGACTCAAGTTGGAAACAATGCGAAACAAGACTCATCCGACAAAATCACATTTTTCCATCACTCCATAGTCCATGTTTTGTGGCTTCAGCACCATGTTTTCTTGTTACAGGCATTTTGCATCACTGATGAGTGGTTTTGGAATTGCAGCTTGCCCTGTAATTCCCTGCTTATGGATCTCCCTCTGTGTTGTTTTGATGCTGACAGGGTTTGTGATTGCAACATTCAGTTCTGCAGCGACTTTTGCACCTGCTGTCTTCTTTTTTTTGCCACTGCCCTCTTCAGTGACCATCTTTTACAATCACTAAACACACACTTTCGCCCGCATTGTGACATAGTGGATGGTGGTTTGCTGCTTTCCCTATCTGTGGTATGAATCTTTGTTACAGTGCTTCTGGAAATACCGAACTCTTCAGCTATTTTGGTTACGGAAGCACCCACCATACAAGCACCAACAATTTGCCCGTGTTTGAATTCACTTAGCTTCGACGTAATGCTCTCACAATTACACAGAATACTATTTTGCCAATGACTTGGCACTTCCAACATATTGAAAACATTTGGACTTGGCTAGCATCTGTATTTATTTTCAAGCATGCATTTCTCATGGTGTTTCTGTTATTTTGTCCAACCTCTGTGCGTATGATATGCTTCCAACACAGAACTTACAAACAGTCCATTACAACTGCCAGTAGCTACATCTGCTGCCACAAAGGGCACTGACACGAGGATCAATTTACTGTATTCACCAATAGACAATGAACATTCTTCTGTCATTCATGGATAAAAGCAGCCGCACAGCTTCACTTGACCCACTGTCGCAGACACCAGTTCCAGTTACCTACAGTTATAGCAGCGGCTATCAACGGGTGATCACTGGAAAGTACACGTTGAGTGTCAAACTCTTTATCATCATTCAAGCCTGATTGATTAGTTAGACAACATTCACCAAGTTTGGTTTTACCACAGCACCACAACTGTTAATCAGTGTAAAGTGAGTATTTTGCACCTTCTTTCAATAAATGATTGTTCTTTGTTACTTATGCTATTGCTCACATTGTTTGTTTTTAGTTTGCTATCACTCTGTGATAAGTCTAGTTGAAAGTGTGCAAACAAGCCACCTAACTACAGCAACTATTTTTCTGTGGTAGGAGTTCACGTCCAGCAACATTTTAAGTTGGCACCAAACTTATTTGGTGGACACAACATAAAGCAATGTAATGAACTAACTACACTCCTGGAAATGGAAAAAAGAACACATTGACACCGGTGTGTCAGACCCACCATACTTGCTCCGGACACTGCGAGAGGGCTGTACAAGCAATGATCACACGCACGGCACAGCGGACACACCAGGAACCGCGGTGTTGGCCGTCGAATGGCGCTAGCTGCGCAGCATTTGTGCACCGCCGCCGTCAGTGTCAGCCAGTTTGCCGTGGCATACGGAGCTCCATCGCAGTCTTTAACACTGGTAGCATGCCGCGACAGCGTGGACGTGAACCGTATGTGCAGTTGACGGACTTTGAGCGAGGGTGTATAGTGGGCATGCGGGAGGCCGGGTGGACGTACCGCCGAATTGCTCAACACGTGGGGCGTGAGGTCTCCACAGTACATCGATGTTGTCGCCAGTGGTCGGCGGAAGGTGCACGTGCCCGTCGACCTGGGACCGGACCGCAGCGACGCACGGATGCACGCCAAGACCGTAGGATCCTACGCAGTGCCGTAGGGGACCGCACCGCCACTTCCCAGCAAATTAGGGACACTGTTGCTCCTGGGGTATTGGCGAGAACCATTCGCAACCGTCTCCATGAAGCTGGGCTACGGTCCCGCACACTGTTAGGCCGTCTTCCGCTCACGCCCCAACATCGTGCAGCCCGCCTCCAGTGGTGTCGCGACAGGCGTGAATGGAGGGACGAATGGAGACGTGTCGTCTTCAGCGATGAGAGTCGCTTCTGCCTTGGTGCCAATGATGGTCGTATGCGTGTTTGGCGCCGTGCAGGTGAGCGCCACAGTCAGGACTGCATACGACCGAGGCACACAGGGCCAACACCCGGCATCATGGTGTGGGGAGCGATCTCCTACACTGGCCGTACACCACTGGTGATCGTCGAGGGGACACTGAATAGTGCACGGTACATCCAAACCGTCATCGAACCCATCGTTCTACCATTCCTAGACCGGCAAGGGAACTTGCTGTTCCAACAGGACAATGCACGTCCGCATGTATCCCGTGCCACCCAACGTGCTCTAGAAGGTGTAAGTCAACTACCCTGGCCAGCAAGATCTCCGGATCTGTCCCCCATTGAGCATGTTTGGGACTGGATGAAGCGTCGTCTCACGCGGTCTGCACGTCCAGCACGAACGCTGGTCCAACTGAGGCGCCAGGTGGAAATGACATGGCAAGCCGTTCCACAGGACTACATCCAGCATCTCTACGATCGTCTCCATGGGAGAATAGCAGCCTGCATTGCTGCGAAAGGTGGATATACACTGTACTAGTGCCGACATTGTGCATGCTCTGTTGCCTGTGTCTATGTGCCTGTGGTTCTGTCAGTGTGATCATGTGATGTATCTGACCCCAGGAATGTGTCAATAAAGTTTCCCCTTCCTGGGACAATGAATTCACGGTGTTCTTATTTCAATTTCCAGGAGTGTGTTTTGGCGTATTTGTGTGTTTCAAAGTTATTAGTTGTTATTGTTGTTCTACATATTACAAATTATGCCTGCATCAGTTCTTCTTGTTGAAATTGAGCATTCTTCTTGATGGAATTGAGCATTCGCTATGAGACTCTGACTGCACTGTTAAAGATGTTGAACTGCTTTTAGCTGTCTTAGCCAGATGAATAATTGAAGAAACAAGTTCTGTTCCTCAAGATAGTGATTCTGCAGATGGAATGAGAGGTTGTCTTAGAATTTACATGTCATCAAAAGCAGCTCAACCACCACATGGGGGAAGACCTCCTACCTTTATTGATGCTGCAAAAAGAAATATTGATGAAGATACTCTCATTGAATTGTTCATAGAAATGATGCAAGACACTTCTTTACATCCTACACAATGGGAAGTACAAGCCTAATCATTCTAGAACTGGAAAATTCTCTGACATAAACATGGTAATAACCACATATACTACTCTCATACCTGATCATATTGGTCATCAGATGAAGGACTTACAATGAATTACATCGCAAATGTGATGTCAGTGTGTAAGTATGAAAATAAATTGTTTTTAACAATATTGTGTTGGAAAATGAGAACTGTTCATCATTTCTGCAAAATTCACTCATTCTTACACGTCTTGTAGGAACAGTAGATACAGGTGAGTAGCAATTTGTTGATGAACAAGTTATGCTATTCCAGGGCCACAGCAGCATAAAACAATATTTATTTTATTTTCTCACTTTTTTTGGTTGTAAAAAGTGGTTGAATCAAAGCTTGGGCTCAGGCTGCAAGTGGTTCTATGCACAGGTTTGAAATAGATCAGAGTGCAAATTGTGGTAGACAACAAAGGTTTTGGAGCATCTGCTGACATAGTGCTTTGGCTTTGTGTTGTCATCAAGCACAATGATCACACAGTATTCCTTGATAAAATTGTACCTGTATTCCACTGCTCACAGAACTCGGGAAAAGAAGAAATTTACAGAACAGAGATATGCAGAGTTAATTGCCTTCGAGGTGCTCAGCTGTTACTTTCTTCAGATGAGGATATTAGAACAGTGAAAGCCCCGTTTGATGAAAAAATTACCATCATCAATAAACACACCCTCATTACCAGGTGTCAAGTTGTGTTGACACTGTTGTGAACTGTCGCATCTGTATTGTCTGGGAAAGATATTTGTCTTCTAGACTATGGCTTCAGTTGCTAGAAGCCTTATACATATAGGGAGGCATGAACTGATAAGACTCACTGTCTACACCACTGTGGAAGAAAAAGACTCCCTGTTTCCAAAGCATTACTGTGTGTTTGGAACAACTGGCCAAAAATTTTAGATATGCAAGAAACAAGTACATGCCATGAAACATGTGAAAGATTGAACTAAATGCACTTGTACAAAATGCAAGGAGTCTCTATGATCCAACTCATTTGCAAGTTTCTCACCAAATGATTTACCCAAGCAAACTGGTGATGGGAAATGCGATGTCCATATCTGTGAATTTTTTGTAAATAAAAAAAAAAAAATAGAAGTAAGTGTACTTTTGTGTAATAGTAACTGTTTTGTTGTGTAAAATTAATTTCAATCACTTTTACTCATTATAATTCAGGGAGAAGGAAAATTCATATGAGAAAACTATAAAGTTATGAGACAGAATGGTTGGTCAGAACTTATCTTCAGGAAGCAAAATTCTCGATACTACCAACAGACACGCACACAAAAGTAGCTTTTAGAACTATTAGGTCCTTCCTTGGGGAGGGAAGAGGGATAGGTTGTAGGATGTTAGACAAAGAGGGCATCCCACTCAGAATCCGGGATAAGAGGGAGGGACCCACCTGTTGCAAGGACGAGGGGAGACAAAGATGAAGGAGGAGGCATCAGAGAGAGAAGAAAAAATATATAGGAGATGGTCAAAGATAATATACTGGTAAGCTCTGTGCTAGCTTCAGTTACAAGATTAAGACAGAGTGAGAAGTAAAGATGGAGTAAGAGGAACTGTGTTTGCACACAATAATTTGTTTAATCACGTTTTTACAGTCCCTACAAGATGTTACATAGAGGGCTGTAGTATATTCTTAGTGTTTTAGTATAAGAGTACTGTGTCAAGAGCCATACTCTTTGACTTAGCATGTACTAACAGTTGAGCCTGATCTTCCAGTATTTTTTGTTGTTACTCAAATTTGCTGATGGCCAGGGCATCGTCGTGTCATGCCAACAATGCTTGCACTAACGAGTGAGCAATCATTAGTGGCCTTGGAGTGACTGAATTAACTTTTGGGGAAAGTGTCTTGGAAGACAGACACATCAAATTAAAGTGGGAAGTATTTAAGCAGTTGTATTGAGGGGTACATTTATTTAATATACAAAAAGATTAATGAGGAAATGTTAATTTGGCTGTGTTTTGTGTTGAGCAGAAGTGGGTATCAACTTAAGTGATTCATGTGAATACCCATAGTTAGCACAGACACCGGCACATGGAGTAATTTATAGGCGAGGTTACTGTACTTTAAATATATTCGTACTAAACTAACATGAATAAATGGACCTTGATTTGTGAATTGTATCAGTGTGTTTGAGGAGGACATAGGTGTGTTCTCTTGTTTGAAGTTTAATAAACTAAGTCAATTGACACCGGTAAATTGACCCAGTCTTTTGTTGCAGAGGATTCTTGTCGTCACTGATTATTAATTTTGTTTGACAGTTGATTACAGATATGTCACGAACAATTAGGTACACGGTTTATCATCAGTTACTGGGCTTGATTGCTTGTAAGTTGTTTTCCTTAAATGTCCATTTGTAAATACTAGACACAAAGTAACTTAAGTAGAATTCTTGAGGGAGAGCTTAAATTAGCTTAATATTAGTACTTTGCACTTTGTAAGTAGGCTTCAGCAGAGTAGTTGGTGTTTATCTTCAAGGACGTGGCACTTTAACATTTCCATGGTTCTCCCTTCTCCTGTAAGTCAAACAAACCTATGACCTCAATTGGAAACACTCATAAGCAACACAGATGTTTATAACTGAAGACAGCAATGCATGGATGAATCTCCATGACATTTATACAGCAGTGATTGTCAAATGGCTGATAATGAAAATCTGGAGAACACAATTTTGGGCCCCCAAAATATTAGCACATATGTTATCAGGAGATAAAAGTATGTCAGGTAACAAGTTTTAATTTATAACTGGCGTTCTAATTGTAAATATAGTTTCTGTAGGAAGCTGTGACTGTGTGCCTTCCACATTGTCTGCCCTTAGTGCCAGAAATCTGGCACATCTCCTACAATGCGTGTGGGTGGCATGTCCTTTCAGTGAAGTTCCATGTGAACAGAAAATTCTGTTGGGTAACATATCATGACTAATAAGTGTAAACATGCTTTTGAGTTTTGGAAGGGAGGAGTGTAGCTTTGAAAAGTCTTCACTTGTTTTATATTCAGAAGCCTACATAATCTTCATCTAGGGCCCTCACCTTGGCGGAGGAAGTCCCAAGCAAAGAAATGGAATTAAGACTGCCAGGTCATAAAATAGAATAATGCATACTGTATCGGAAGATAAACTGGTTTTGAACCTTTCTGTACAGTCACCTCCTTTGGGGTGCCTTGCCATGATTTGTGCTGAAACATGGCAAGTCCTCTCCTCAGATTGGGCCATTGTTATATTTCTTTGACAATGTCGAAGGTCTCTCTCTCTCGTACTTGCACCATATACACAGATCCCTCTCCCCATCCAGGAGATCTATTGAGTGCACTCTCTCTCTTTCACTGTGTGTGTGTGTACTATGAATTTAATTTTTTTTACCAAAAGAACATGCAGGTGCCCACTAAGCACATCCCCTACCCCTAAATATTCTATAAAAGAGGAAACACTCCACACTGTATGTCAAAAAGAAATTAGGTATATGATTTCAATAGCCAACAGTGAAAATGTAACTGGGATGAAATAAATGTTTGTTAACTATGTCGACCACACTGATAACGAAAACGACAATGAGAAACTCGAATCATCTCTCGTTTCCAAGTTAAAGGGGTGGGGGGTGCATTTAATTATAATTATATTTTATTAGCATTCATTGTCAATACCTTCTCGTATAGGCTTTGAAATCCCGCTGATGGTAGACAGAGTGATGAAGTATGTGTATTTTGTCACTATTTGTAGCCTGGGCTCGTAGCAGCAAGGGGAAGAGGAAGTGAGGAGCAGAGCATGTTTCATTTAAGTGTAGTTTCAGTGTGTTACAAGCTGTGTTGCATTTGTGGGCTGGAAGAACATTGTATTGTATATTTATTGGTCCTGTGAATCATACACTGTACAGGGGTACGTAATGATATAGGACAAGTAAAATAATTTGCAATAAAGTTTAACAGAAAAAACTGTTGCATGGCTTTCAGTATATAGCAATATACTGAAGTGTAGGTAGTGCATGGGGTTATTGTAATTCCTGTGCTTCAATATGCCTCATAAATGCATTAAGAGTGCTGACAATTTTTGCTAAATTTGTGGGCAGGCTACACTGAAATTGCAAAGAAGGCCAATAATACCATATACTAAGAAGGCATACAGACTGTACTTTGGCTGTGAAATTGGGGACCAATACAAGCCTTGGGCTCCTTATGTATTAGATTAGATTTACTTTCATTCCAATTGATCCGTAGTGAGGAGGTCCTCCAGGATGTAGAACATGTCAGAAAAACATTAATATATGACAAATATTTGCAACTCAAACAAATAAGGTAATGTATGATTCCACATGTCCCAAGTGGAATGATTGTCTTTTTTTAATGAATACTATATGAAAGAATCATTTTACAAACACTAATGCACTGAATTTAAAATAACTACTAAATCCTTATTTACAATGAACACATTACTTCACTGAAATGAAATGGTGCACACACACACACACACACACACACACACACACACACACACATATCAGTTGGGTCTACTGAGAAATTCATCAATGGAGTAGGAGGAGTTGGCCACCAATAAATCCTTTAGGCTTCTCTTAAACTGAATTTCATTTGTTGTTAAGCTTTTTATGGCTGCTGGCAAGTTATTGAAAATGTGTGTTCCTGAATATTGCACACCTTTTTGTACAAGAGTAAATGACTTTAAATCTTTAGGGGAAAAGAAAATGGAGGGATGACATGTAACATGATGCGAGACTAGTTGAAGATAGTTGGAAACAGAATACCAGGCTTTTTGCTTAACAAAAGGAAATGTTGCTGCTGAATTCTTTCTGGGGCATCTCACATAGGAAGTTCAGGATCTGACAGCAAAAAACACCACAAACCTGGTTACAATTCTTGTCGGCATGACTCATAACTTCAAGTAATGTTACGAATAAATCTTTTAAGGTTCATCAATGACAAACAGTGAGAGTCTTCTTGGCAAAGGTCATTCCTATTCTCCAGGAGAAGGGGGGGGGGGGGGGGGGGGGAAGTTACAGAATAGTCAGCAAGTCAGCATCCGAGCTTGGCCAGTGGATTCGTACTAACTGGGACAGAATCTCTCTTGGCCAGTGGATTCGTACTAACTGGGACAGAATCTCTCTCATGTTGTTGTGGTCTTCAGTCCAAAGACTGGTTTGATGCAGCTCTCCATGCTACTCTTATCCTGTGCAAGCTACTTCATCTCCAGGTAACTACTGCACCCTGCATCCTTCTTAGTCTGCTTAGTGTATTCATCTCTTGGTCTCCCTCTATGATTTTTACCCTCCACGCTGCCCTCCAATTCTAACTTGGTGATCCCTTGATGCCTCAGAACATGCCATACCAACCGATCACTTCTTCTGGTCAAGTTGTGCCACAAATTCCTCTTCTCCCCAATTCTCTTGAGTACGTTCTCATGAGTTGCGTGATATACCATATCTAATTTTCAGCATGTTTCTCTAGCACCACATTTTGAAAGCTTCTTGTCTAAACTACTTATTGTTCATGTTTCACATCCATACATGGATACACTCCATGCAAATACTTTAAGATTTCCTGACTCTTAAATCTATACTCGATGTTAATAAATTTCTCTTATTCAGTAACGCTTTTCGTGCCCATTGCCAGTCTACATTTTATATCCTCTCTACATCGACCATCATCAGTTATTTTGCCCACCTAAATAGCAAAACTCATCTACTACTTTGAGTGCCTCATTTAATAATCTAATTCCCTCAGCATCACCTGATTTAATTCAACTACATTCCATTATCCTCGTTTTCCTTTGTTGATGTTCATCTTATACCCTCCTTTGAAGACACTGTCCATTCCGTTCAACTGCTTCAGGTCCTTTGCTGTCTCTTGAGAGAATTACAATGTCGTCAGCAAAGCTCAAAGATTGTATTTGTTCTCCGTGGATTTTAATTCCTACTCCAAATTTTTCTTTTGCTTCCTTTACTGCTTGCTCAATATATAGATTGAATAACATTGGGGATAGGCTACAACCCTGTCTCGCTCCCTTCCCAACCACTGCTTTCCTTTCATGCCCCTCAACTCTTATAACTGCCATCTGGTTTCTGTACAAGTTGTAAATAGCCTTTCGGTCCCTGTATTTGACCCCTGCCACCCTCAGAATTTGAAAGAGAGCATTCCAGTCAACATTGTCAAAAGCTTTCTCTAAGTGTACTCAATACTGCTCATGTGTTCAAACATTTCTACGGAATCCAAACTGATCTTCCCCAAGGTCGGCTTCTACCAGTTTTTCCATTCGTCTGTAAAGAATTGGTGACAGTATATTGCAGCCATGAAACTTGATAGTTTGGTAATTTTCACACCTGTCAACACCTGCTTTCTTTGGGATTGGAATTATTACATTCTTCTTGAAGTCTAGGGGTATTTCGCCTGTCTCATACATCTTGCTCACCAGATGGTAGAGTTTTGTCAGGGCTGGCTCTCCCAAGGCTATCAGTAGTTCTAATGAAATGTTGTCTACTCCCGGGGCCTTGTTTTGACTTGGGTCTTTCAGTGCTCCATCAAATTCTTCATGCAATACCATATCTCCCATTTCATCTTCACCTACGTCCTCTTCCATGTCTAGAATATTGCCCTTGAGTACATCGCCCTTGTGCAGGCCCTCCATATACTCCTTCCACCTTTCTGCTTTCCCTTCTTTGCTTAGAACTGATTTTCCATCTGTGCTCTTGATATTCATACAAGTGGTACTCTTTTCTCCAAAGGTCTCTTTAATTTTCCTGTAGGCAGTACCTATCTTACCCCTAGTGATATATGCCTCTACATCCTTATATTCGTCCTCTAGCCATCCCTGTGTAGCCATTTTGCACTTCGTGTCAATGCCTGCTTCATTCACTACATCTTTATATTTTCTCCTTTCATCAATTAAATTCATTACCTCTTCTGTTACCCAAGGAATTCTACTAGCCCTAATTTTTTTACCTACTTGAACCTCTGTTGCCTTCACTATTTCATTTCTCAAAGCTACCCATTCTTCTTCTACTCTATTTCTTTCCCCTGTTCTCGTCAATTGTTCCCTAATGCTCTCCCTGAAACTCTCTACAACCTGTGGTTCTTTCAGTTTATCCCAATCCCATCTTCTTAAATTCCCACCTTTTTGCAGTTTTTCTGTTTTAATCTACAGTTCATAACCAATAGATTGTGGTCAGAGTCCACATCTGATGCTGGAAATTTCTTACAATTTAAAACCTAGTTCCTAAATCTCTGCCTTACCATTATATAATCTATCTTAAACCTCCCAGTGTCTCCAGGCCTCGTCCACATATATATCATAAGGCAGCGAATCTTGTTAGATATGCTAATGCATTAATGTCGAATTTGTTTATGCTGGAAAAAAAATATAGTTCCAATTTTGGGTACCAGATGCAAATGTGGCACTGTGAATGCAACAAAGGCATACAGAAATGTTTCTAGCATAGTGGATTAGGAACAGGACTTGGGCAGAAAAGATCAGACAAGTAAGAAAGGCATAATGTTGATTTTATTATTAGCTACTGTTTACACGATTTGTTGAAAATGAATGCTGGAGACATTGACGACGTGCTGCACTCTTAAAACAATGATCAACAACTGCTTGCCACAGTTCTGGTGGAACCTGAGTAACCTGTTTATGTATATTGGCCTTCAAATATGGTAGAGACCGAATGCGTCCTCAGTAAATGCATTCTTTTAGATACCACCAGAGTCAAGAGTCACTTGGATTCAGATGAGGTGATCTTGCAGGCGATGCATCTGGAAAACCTATAGAGAGAACACGTTCACAGAAGTGTGCATTAAGCAGATCTTTCCCTGGGCAAGTGGCATGAGGTGTTGCCCCATCTTTCATGAAAACAGTGGTTTTCCACATAGTTTGACTCTTTCAAAGCAGGTATCACATGCCTTACAAAGAGGTCTCGATAAGATGCAGACGTCATGGTGCACCTGACTTGCCTTACGGGTGTATTCTCTTTAAAGAAGAACACACCGAGAATAAAGGTACTTGTGAGTCCACATCACACAGGCACACACGACGAGCACGGTCACTCTTCATGCACAACACATGGTTTAACAGTACACCGGATTCTGCAGTTGTGTGTGTTCATTGCAGACTGTAGTGTAAAATGTTCCTTATCACTCCATAGAATATTTCTTGGCCCAAGTCGTCAATTTTGATCTGTGCCAGAAACCGAAGAGCAAATTCAGAACGTTGCTGCAGATCGTGAGGTTTCAATTGCTGCACTGTCTGGATCTTCTATGTGTACCAGTGTAAAACAGACTCCAAAAGTTTCCATACCGTGGGAAGACAATTCTCATGACACTGCAAGAGCACTAGCATTACCTGGTGCATATGCCGCATGATCAGTTACAGGAACAGCAACCTTGTAAATAACTACATCTGGTGTAGGACACCTTCCTCTTCCAGGTGCCATATCAAGCTCATTGGTGTTTTTGAATTTCATTGTTATCTTCTTTAAACCATTTAATGACATTGGGTCTCTCCTCGGACTTTTCAGTCGGCAATACTCTTTTATTGGAGCACTTTAATTGCTGCAGTTCATATAAATCAGTTTCACTAATAGCGCATGGTCTCTCCTCTTGATAACCATACTGTTCACTCACGTCACGGCTTGTAAAATGACAGCATGGGTGTCATACTGTCATAGAAACAGTGTACAGTGACAAAACTGAAACTAATTTGTTTCCGGCGTAAATTGGTTCCACATTAACACATTAGCATATCTACCAAGTTTCACTGCCATACAATAATTACATCCCACATTGGACCTCAATGAGTGGCTGCACTTTAATTATAACCACCCAGTATTATGAAAGGATTCAAAGAGTGCTGCTTATCCCTCGGGAGATACATACTGTCAGAGGAGTCTCAGGAAGGAAGAAATGCCAGTAGGCTTACAAATGAAATAGTGATACTGATGATGATGATTAAAAATAGTAATGCCATAGATGACTGGCTTAGATAGTATGCAAGGATAAAAACTGAGGTAAACTATGGCATAAATTTGGAATAGGTATAATTAACTTTTTCGAAGCAGACACTTTATACCAATAAAAAAAATTGTAATTTTGACTGCCCAGAATATGTTAAAAATAAAAGTTTTACATGGAAAAAGCGGATTGACTTGTATTCAGAGTCATCTTACACTTGGTTGAATTGGTATATTTTTCATCGTAGTGCAAAGCTCATGATGAGAGTTGGTCCTCTGAACTGATTAAAACTCTGTTCCGGGAATAAAATACTTTGATCTTAGCCACCATTCCAATTTGTTATTACATTATGTTGCCAAACTCTTGTTGGGAACGTTACCGAGGGGCACAAATGAAAGACTTACATCAGTAACTTTAGGTATCCTTCATAGTACTATCCAAAACAAAGTAAATACTGAAATAGCTACATACAATTACTCCTGATTATTTGTGCATAAAAAAGAAATAGCTACATACAATTACTCCTGATTATTTGTGCATTAAAAAAAATGTGCAATAGTTTTCTCTGGCAAACAGCACTAAACAACCCACCACGTGACAATAACTGCCATTTCCATTGTTTACACGACGGCCACATAACGACAGAGCACCATTTCCATTGTTATCAGCCAGCCTGTTCTGTGTAAATCGAAAACACGCTCAGTTTTCTGATGTTAATTGGAATGTGTCAACAAAGCAATTTAAAAGAAACGTGTTGACATTAAAAATTGCAATTATTTGAAAGGTCTGAGAATGGGAAAACTACTGCAAAACTAAGTGCTGGTTTTGGTACAGGAATGCAGACTATTTGGGGCACTAAAAGTATAAGAAGAAAAAAGTGCAAGTTAAGGCTAATAGTAGTCAGAACATTAAAAAGATAATGAAGGTCTTCTTGCTAGCAAGTAGCCGAGAGAAGCAGGCCAACATCACACACTATCTTAAGAAATAAATCAGTCTGCAGTACCTACGTGCAAAACTTCATAAACTTGTGAATGAAGAATACATGTAAGAAAATATCTTGACGATTTATGTTTATCAATTATTTGTGCATCTTCCACCCTACATTACCCTGAATAATTGGTAGTATACCGTAAATCTTAATAATATTATATCAAATCACCTGACTAGGTTTAAAACAATTCTTACTGGAAGTCTGTATACTTCTATCATGTATGTTTCAAAGCTCATTACTGAAGTACAACACTTAAAGAATTGTTCAGTGCATTATGGTACTCTTTTCGACTTAGGGTATACTAACTTGTATCCATCTAGGTGAATCAGTGTAATTTCTGTGACTTCCAAATAATGTTCTATGATGGAATGAACATCCATAGAAATACCTTTATATTTTTCAGTTTCCTGTAATAATATCAGAAGCTTACCCTCCTCATTTAATAGGCTTCTTATGTTTTACGTCCAAATGCATCACAATTGTTACCTTTGTGCATTCCAAGCTGTTGTTTCTTTGTTTCTCCACTGAGTTTCTTCCATTGCATTATTGCTATGCAAAAGCTCTCTTTTTCTTAAGCTGTTAGGCTCAAGAAGGCTTGGAATCATTAGAAATGGCAGGAATTAAAACCTAGTGCTCTTATTACATGGAAATTATTTGTGCAAAAACCTCTTACTGCAAACACTGAGATGCAGGTCTTGCCATACGTGGTATGGTAACTCTTGAAGCTCTAGATTTACACGTTCAACAGAACACTTCATTTTAGGCTTGTCTTATTGTCCTAAGAGTGGTACAATTTCTTCACATATCAAGCAAGGTAGCACAGGGGTTAGCACACTGACCTCGAATTTGGGAGGACGACGATTAAACCCATGTCCAGCCATCCAGATTTGGGTTTTCCATAATTCCCTAAATTGCTCTAGGCAAATGCCAGAATGGTTCCTTTGACATGGCATGACCCAATTCATTCCCCATTCTTGACACAATCTGAGCTTGTGCTCCATTTCTAATGGCCTCAATGGAGACGGGACGTTAAACTCAGTCTTCCTTTCCTTTAATTTCTTCTCATTACTGTGAATAGCAATTCACAGTGATGTTCATACAATGTGGGCTTTCACGACTGGATATCATGGTTCTGTTGAGTCTTCTGGGTTGTACGGCTGTGGTTGAAAAAACTTTATGGTTCTTGATGTTTTGTCCAGGGCTGCACTGGACATCTTTGAAAGTGCTCCCTGTGACATTGAGTCTTGGTGACTGATTAAAAAAGCACCTCTTAGTGATGTGCCTCATGTCATACTCAGTTGTAAAATCGAGGTTACAATGCAAACTATTACTGTACTGCCTCGGCTGCTGCCCCCCTCCCCCCTTTTCCTTTTTCCTCTACAGATTACGACATGATCTTCTTAACTAAGGTCTTTTCCCAGAGAATCTAAATCATGGGAGACATTGCTGAGCCCTGCACTTCACTTAAGCATATGTGGTACTTCTTTACTAGTTCCGACATACCCCTCTCTCAGCTACTTGCTAGCAAGAAGATCTTCATTATCTTTTTAATGTTCTGACTACTATTAGCCTTAACTTGCACTTTTTTTTTTTGTTTTGTTTCCTGAACTGCTTGTTGCCTACATACTGTTGCCAATACTCTCCAGAGCACTGCTGCTGCTGAAGACAACTACACTAAAACTACCAAAGTTGGCAGTATCTCTAAACATCTTTCTGGATTTGACAGCCTTGACCCACAGTTCACTCACCTACCCTGTTCCTAAACTTACTGTCACATCTTGGTTGTTTTAATTCTTTCTGTGCTGCTGCCAGATTAGATTTGACTTTCAGGAAGGACAATAGGAAACTGTGCAGGCTCATTTCTGATTATTATAAGTTATGTACACATTTTCACTGAAAAAATCTTTATGAAATGGCATGTAATTATTATAAAGAATTTGAGCACAAAATTACATTTATAGGTGGCCTATATCAAATATGTGAAACACTATAATGAAGAATCAGTATTCACTTAACTTAGATTTATTAGAGATATATTCTTGCTCTGGGATGCTTGTAAATGCAAAAAAGGCTGCAGCTTTAAATGTAAGGGCCCAAAACATTTAGTGCATTTTCTTCTGTCACATAAAAATATCTTCACAGATTAATGCTCTTCTCCTTTTCATACTGTCAGAATACTGATGAGTTTCATTCTTTTCCAAAACTCGCCTTCAAAATTATTTTATTGGTCTCAGATGCTGTGTCTGATGAATCAGGTGCACCAGCTACTTTAGATCATCGTGATTCTTAAAAATAAATTTATATCTCTTTAAGTGACAAACAACCTTACTTTGCTTTATAATGTGGACATGAAAGATTTTTGTTGTTACTTTTTTTATTTATTATATGTAATCAAATCCACTGTCAGAGTGGTTTACAGATTTTAATATACTGAACAGGTATTAAAATGCTCCAAAGTAGTACCCAAGCAGTTTGTTATTAGTTCAGTTGAGATGGAGATCTTTGCCAACTGTATAAGCAGAGACATACATCATGCTGGAAGCATGTGCTTTATATGATGAGATGGCTGCTTCCCTGGCTTCATCCCATGCATATAACTCCCTGAAACAAATTTTTTACATTAGTCACTAAAAATTGCTGTTGAATAAGGAAAATATTACTACTTGCAATGTCATTCAACCAGTGGTGGATACAGAAAAACCTCAAGGAGTGGGCACTAAAGATATCTTGAGCTACCTTTACTTTTACTGTAATAAAAAATAATCAAGTCACATGCAAAGTTTAAGAAATTTTATTTAAAGTGACTATATACATATACAAGATAATGCCATCTTATGATATAAAAAAGTTGCAGTTGTGGTTCTCTTCCTTAAATTATGAGTTCTATGTGCCTATTCTTCAGTCTTAATATTTCTGCTTCTGAATGTAAACTAGCTTCCTATTTGGCGAATAGTCCGTATTTATAATGCTACGTATCGAAGGTTCTCTGTACAAGAAAACAGTAGAATATTCGTGACTTTTCTCGAACAAATGCCACACAGAATAACATATCAAGATCACTAGAATGGCTGTGACTTTTCTCGTAGATATGTGTTAGCTGTCTATGTGCCAGACAGAAAAATATAAAATACAATGACGCGGACGTGCATTGCTACATAGGGAAGTACAACTACTTGATAACTCGATTCAGTCAAGTCAACTGACAAAAGAAAAAGAACAAATAGCGTGCGGGCTGACTGGTGGGGGGGGGGGGGGGGCGGATGGCAATGTGGACGGCCCTGTAAGGAGGGGGGCGGGGCACCCCCCCTCCCATATGTATCCGCCACTGCATACAACACAACACTATCCACTGTAATTAACCTGCTGACTTTGGCATGTGATATGGTGGCTACGTCCTGAGTTCTGTATTGTCACACCACTCTTCAAGACATGCATATTGAGCATTTCAACAAACTCGACATTTATCATCTCTCAAGTTTTTCTTTTCCTTCAGCTTTTGTTAGTAGTGGTATATGTTTACTGATAATATTTACGTGGATAAAATTATACTGGGCTACCAGCAGCGCAAAGTGGTATCAAATCCACGAGCCAACCAAGTACTACTTGGCCATTGTCAAGTGGTGCCTGTCATGTGTTTGCTGCTTTTGTCCTTATACAGTATCACTGCCTGTGGCATCACTGGCGACCAGGTCATTACCATATAACGTAAAGTTTTGATGGCAAAATTGCCGCACCCATTTCCATCTTCTGATGGCAGAGTTCCAACCTGTGCTTAACTGCTTATTGTTGTCTTTTTGAGATTATTTTCATAAATTTTTATCTCAGTCACTTCATGCTGCTATTCCAGAAACCATTTGTCCATTTAATAACAGATGTTTAATTGAATGCAATTCGGTGACTATTTTCAAGAGCATGCTCTACTATTGCTGAATTCTTGGGATGCTGTAGGCAGATATGCCTCTCATGTTCTATAAGTCACTGTTCAACAGTGCACACAATTTGTCCAATATAAAATTGTCTGCACCCACACTGCATTCTGTATATTCCTGGCATTCTGCACCTTACATCATCTTTCACAGGTCTCATGAGTTGTTGAATTTTTGCCAGAGGCCTTAAGACTGAATCAATTTTATGTCCCTTTTAGGAGCCAGATAATCTATCCTGTTACTGAGTCACAGAGTGGGAAAAACACAAGTTTCTTCAAGGTCTCCTCAATGACTTTCTGCTCACGAGTCTTGGGTGAAATAGCTTGTGAAATTTGCCGATTGTTGTAGCCATCTCTGAAAACTTTTTTTATGTGGTTCAGTTCTTTCCGCAGGTTTACAGCACTGTGCTGGATGGTGGTAACTTGTGCTAAGCGGCTGCTGGCCCATTTGGGTGTGGTTTTTGTAAACACTGTGGCTGAATCTCCATTTGCTTTTCTTGAGACAAGGATGTTGAGGAATAGCAAGACACCATCCACCTACACATCCATCATGAATCTGATGTGCTCAAGGATAATGTTGATGTTGTTCAAGAACTCTTCCAGCTTTTCACATCCATGAGCCAGACAATGACTGTGTCCCTGATGTAACAACAGAAGCAACTAGGCCTTGCAGGAGACGTGTCCAAGGCGATGTCCTCACAGTAGTCCATAAACAGTTCAGCTGTAACAATAGCTTATGGGCTTCCCATTGTGATGCCGTCTGCCTGTTTAAAATATTCTCCACTGTAAAAAAATATGTCAGTGTGCGCTTAAATAAATCAATAACAGTGTCATAAGAAACTGGCATAGTAGATCTACAGCGTCATTGATAGAAATGTGTGAATAAAGAGACCACATCATATCTTCTCCAAGATGCAGGAATTTAATTCAGCTGATGAAGTCGGTTGTGTTCTTGATGTGTTGCCCGCAGATACTAGCATGAAAAGTAAGGATGTTTGCCAGATGTTTTGCAAGTCTGTACCTTGGTGATCCAATGACGCTCGCAGTGGACTAAAGCACTGTGTCATCCTTTCTGGAAGGCTACAAAATGTAGGTGTGGAGGGGGTTGAGGGAGGAGCACCACGAGGTCACCATCTTACACATTTGCAATATATCTGGCCAGCATCCTTACTCTGCACAGTGATCAGTGTGTGCACCATATCAAGAATATGACTGACTTCATTAGATGAATTAAAAATGCCTGTGTCTTGAAGAAGGAGATATGATGGTCACCTTTGATGTAGTCTCATTATTCACATGCGTTCCCATCAAAGACACTAAAGATCCGATCTTCCAGTTAATTGACAACATTATTGTGAACTTGTTTATGCCCACTCTGATGATATTGTATTTTTTGGATGTGGAGAATATTTTAACCAGATGGTAAGACCATTAGCTCCAATTATAGCCGACTTGTTTATGGAATACTCTGAAGGTATCCCATGGCCTTGGTTCATGCAAGGCATTGTTTTTATCTTTATGTTGATGACACATTAGTTATCTGGCCTCATGTACATAAAAAATTGGAAGAGTGCTTGGATGTCATCAACAAATTCATGATGAAGGTGGAGATAGATGGTGCCTCGCTATTCCTTGATGTCCTCGTCTAAAAAAAAGCAAATGGGTGTCCCAGCCACAGTGGTATCCCAAAACCCCACCCACATGCACCAATACCTGCACACTGCCAGCTACCACCACTCAGCACAGAAACATTCTGTTCTGAGGATCTTCGTACATTGAGCAGAAGCTATTTCATGTGCTGAAAACCTACCAAAAGCACTGAGCCACTTACAGAAAGTTTTCAGAGAAAACGGTTAAATGACCGACTTGTTCTGCTAGTGACACAAAGAAGCTTGCGTTTCTGCCATTCTATAGCTCAATAACAGGAAAGATTAGCCGGCTCCTAAAGAGACAGGGCTCCAGTTAAATTCTGACATTTCAGGAGGCCTGTGAAAGGTGATGTAGGTCTCAGAATGCCAGCAGTGTACAGAATACCACCTGGCTGTGGAGTGTCTTATGTTGGACAGACTGCTGAGAGACAGCGTACATAATATGAGAGGTGCTTCTGCCTATGGTATCCCAAGAAATCAGCAGTAGCAAAGCATGCTCTGAAAAAGGAACCAAACTGCATTTGACGAAATATGTATTGTTATACAGACATGTGGTTTTTGGGATAGCATCATAAAAGTTTCTGAAAACACCCTCAATAAAAATGGCTATTAATGAAGTCAACAGCAATCACAAGACAGTCACCACTGGACAACAGCTCAGGAGTACTCAGCTGAAAGGTCATGCATTTTCAAGCACTTGAAGCCAAAGAGAATTTTATCAGTACATTCACACAAAACGAAGCATTCAAATATTTATTCACATTCACATGTGATTTGTTTTCAGGTGTGACATATTCATACACTTTCATAGTGCAAACCTTAGCCAGAGTATTTGAGCCAAATGTGTGAAGCCAAGAAAAGCTGTTTAATTCTTTAGAATACAGCTTGATACGAAATTTCATATGTTTAGTTTACACGAAATTATAAATGTTGGAATCCATAACCAACACCACTATCAGACATTAAAGTCAGCTGCAGCTAAGCAATAACCAATTATAAGTTTTAAATATTATACAGTACTCCTGTGGCAGTCACCCACATCTGGGATACATTAGCTATTCTTGTAAGTCTTCCATAGGCAAAGGTTTAAAACCTTTGTCTCACATATTTACAGTTCCATGGAAAAATTATTCTTATCTACTGTGGTGATATAGGTCTAGAACTAGAGAAGACATTGTGACATACCTATGACACACATTAAATACTGCACTAATCTCCAGAATTGAATATAAAACTTTAAAACAGTGTTCTGCAAGTTGAGTGGTGTGGAGATGAAAGTAATGTTTTGTACATTTGAAAGAAATGAGTTATAAACTGTCCATGGACTTCCTCTCCAAGTACCCCCCCCCCCCCCCCCCCCCCCCCCAGACAGTGCTTCACTTTCATAATCACTTGGAGCCATCCACAAATCTAGTACATCTTGCATAGAGACCAAAGGGAAGCAATGGCAAACCAGTGCCACTAAGACCTTGTTATAGGCAATTGTGGCCTTTTCTGATGACAGTTATGGAATCTTAACAATAGTCAATGTATAAGGGGCAGTGAAATGAAAATAAGACAGTTGGGAAAAAGTAAGTAAACTGTTTATTATTATTATTTCAAAAGTAATCGCCATAACTGTTAATACATTTATCCCACTGTCAGACAAGATAGTTAATGCCTTCATGGAAAAATGTTTGAGGTTGCTTATAGAAGCATGATTGTATGTAGGCATGCACCTCTCTGTCTGAATGAAATTTAAAGCCACAAATGTCTTTCTTCAGGGCTCCAAAAATGGAAATCGCATGGAGAGAGATTGGGACTGTATGTCCTCCATATGCTTCCACTGTTGACTCTGACACTTGCTCTCCAGCTGAAAATGATGACACCATGTTTCATATCTCACAATAATACAGTACAGGAAACAGTATTCTTCACTGTGATTCTACCATTCCAGATGCTGCAGTGATATCAATGTTCTGTTCAACATCTGCTCTTCTGTCAGGCTGTGGGAAACCCACTGATGCGTGCTCACAAAAATGTGCACACATACAACAGGTTTTGATGAACTTCAAATGCTCTGTCATGATGATGTGTGTGGTGCTGTGATTGATGCTCTGCATGAGCCAAATGTCTTCCACCACCCGCCATCGGTCCTTTTTCATGGCAGCATCCACTGCAGCAACGACAGAAGGGGTAATGACACAATGTGCCTGTCCTGGCTGACTGCTGTCTTTCAATGACACCCAACCTTTTCGAAATTGTTTAATCAATGCAAACACATGTACACGCAACATGCTGTGTTTGACATAACAGCAGACATATGGCCTCTTTCTGCAGCCAAAAACTGCACTATGCCTTGCTGTTCCTTCGATTCACTGACCTCATGTCAAGTATACCAGGTAAATGGCACAGCAGTGAACATTCATGCTGTTCCTTCCTGGTTCCCAATAGAGGGCAGTTCTATAAACACTCCTACCTGCATTACCAACACCCATGCCTCATTGTCATTTGGCTGCCCCTTATACTAGTAGTGGACATTTGGCAATGTTATCTGAAAACTAAATGCGGCAATATCTGGGCATTTCTATCTAGGGCTTTCACTAACTGAAAACTCTGACATACTCTCTGCGGTGGCTGCCCAGTGTCTAAGTGCAAGTCGTTCAGGTAATGTATCAATAAAACTAGCCGTCCCTCAGAATTCTAAGTCCGGTCACCTGCAACTGGCAACAACATTGTAAAATATGGAACTTTCTGGAAGGTGTGTTGCCGTCTGCTCTTGTGCAACAGTGCTGAATCTGCTCATGGTGTAGTGGTAAGTCACACAGAGTAGGTGCAAAGTCACAAGTTCAAGTCTACTTCTTTTATTTTTAAAATTGCATTTCATCTGTCTGCTACACGATGGAACATCTGACATAATTTACTTCACTTTATAACCCATCAGTAGCAGCAAACCATCCAGGAACATTCCCATGAAAGAGCTCATGGCTGCATCAAGATCAGAACAATTTATATTCAAAAGTTTCCTTGCTATACAGTGGTTATAGACCTCTCGTAATTTGCTGTTGGCCACAGTCAGCTGGCATCTGATCAGCTGATTGTGGTACACCTTGGCCATGTTTCAGTGGCAAACATAAAATTGTTTATTAATGTAGTTTGATTTTCTATGCAAAATAATTTCAATAACCAGATTGTGAATATCATGCAGTAATGTAACGATGTGAAGCTGCTCACCCAGCTTATGACTTGAGGAATATTTAAGTGTGTAAACTATCATAAATACAGGTGCATCAGCAAGGCGTCAGCCTGTGGTATATGTATGTATAAACTACCACCACAGGTAAGTTGTTGTTGTGGTTGTTGTACTTTCAGTCCAAAGACTGGTTTGATGCAAGTCTTCACACTACTCTATCCTGAGCAAGCCTCTTCATCTCCGACTGACTACTGCAACCTACATCCTTCTGAATCTGCTAACTGGATTCATCTCTTGGCCTTTTTTACTCCCCACACTTCCCTACAGTACTAAATTGGTGATCCCTTGATGCCTCAGAATGTGTACTATTAACCGATCCCTTTTTCTAGTCCGGTTGTACCACAAATTTCTCTTCTCCCCAATTCTATTCAGTACCACCTCATTAGTTACGTAATCTACCTACCTAAATTTTAGCATTCTTCTGTAGCACCACATTTCAAAAGTTTCTATTCTTTTGTTGTCTACCGTTTATTGTTCATGTTACATTTCCACACATGGCTACACTCCATACAAATACTTTCAGAAAGGACTTTCTCACACTTAAATCTATACTTGATGTTAACAAATTTCTCTTCTTCAGAAACGATTTTCTTGCCATCCAGTCTACATTTTATATCCTCCATATTTTGACCATCATCATTTATTTTGCTTCCCAAATACCAAACTCATCTACTACTTTAAGTGTCTCATTTCTAATCTAATCCCTTCAGCATCACCTGATTTATTTAAACCACATTCCATTATCCTCATTTTGCTTTTGTTGATGTTCATCTTATATCCTCTTTTCAAGACACTGTCCATACCATTAACCTGCTCTTCCAAGTCATTTGCTGTCTCTGACAGAATTAAAATGTCATCAGCAAATCTCAAAGTATTTATTTCTTCTCCCTGGACTTTAATTCCTACTCAGATTTTTTTCTTTTGTTTCCTTTACTGGTTGCTCAATATACAGATTGAATAACATCGGGAATAGATTACAACCCTGTCTCGCTCCCTTCCCAACCAGTGCTTCCCTTTCATGCCCCCTCGACTCTTATAACTGCCATCTGGTTTCTGTATAACCTTTCGCTCCCTGTATTTGACCCCTGACACCTTTAAAATTTGAAAGAGAGCATTCCAGTCAACATTGTCAAAAGCTTTCTCTAAGTCTACAAATGGTATAAATGTAGGTCTGCCTTTCTTTAACCTATCTTCTATGAGAAGGCAGTATTGCCTCATGTGTTCCTACATTTCTCCTGAATCCAAACTGATCTTCCCTAAGGTCAGCTTCTACCAGTTTTTCCCTTCTGTAAAGGGTTTGTGTTAGTGTTTTGCAACTGTGACTTATTAAACTGACAGTTCGTTAATTTTCATATCTGTCAGCACCTTCTTTCTTTGGAATTGGAATTATTATATTCTTCTTGGTGTCTGAATGTATTTTGCCTGTCTCGTCCATCTTGATCACCAGATGGAAGAGTTTTGTTAGGGCTGTCTCTCCCAAGGCTATCAGTGGCTCTAACAGAATGTTGTCTACTCCCAGGGCCTTGTTTTGACTTAAGTCTTTCAGTGTTTTGTCAAATTCTCTGTGCAGAATCATATCTTCCTTTTCATCTTCATCTAGGTCATCTTCCATTTCCATAATACTGCCCTCACTTACATCTCTCTGGTATAGACCCTCTATATACTCCTTCCACCTTTCTGCTTTTCCTTCTTTGCTTAGGACTGGCTTTCCATCTGAGCTCTTGATATTCATACATGCGGTTCTCTTTTCTCCAAAGGTCTCTTTAATTTTCCTGTGGGGAGAATCTATCTTATCCCTAGTGAGATAAGCTTCCGCACCCTTACATTTGTCCTCTGGCTATTCTTGCTTAGCCATTTTGCACGTCCTGTTGATCTCATTTTTTAGACGTTTGTATTCCCTTTCGACTGATTCATTTATTGCATTTTTATGTTTTCTCCTTTCATTGATTAAATTCAATATCTCTTTTGTTACCCAAGGATTTCTAATAGCCCTCATCTTTTTACCTACTTTATCCTCTGCTGCTTTCACTATTTCATCTCTCATAGCTACACATTCTTCTTCTACAGTTGTCCTTCCTCCTGTTCTTGTCAATCGTTCCCTAATGCTCCCTCTGAAACTCTCTAGTCTCTGGTTCTTTCAGTTTATCCAGGTCCAATCTCCATAAAATCCTGCCTTTTTTGAGTTTCTTCAGTTTTAATCTGCAGGCCATAAACAGTAAACTGTAGTCAGAGTCCACATCATCCCCTGGAAATGGCTTACAATTTAAAACCTAGTTCCTAAATCTCTGTCTTACTGTTATATAATCAATCTGAAACTTTCTGATGTCTCCAGGTCTCTTCCACATGTACAACCTCCTTTCATGATTCTTAAAGCAAGAGTTAGCTATGATTAAGTTATGCCCTGTCCAAAATTCTACCAGTCGGCTACGTCTTCCATTCCTTTCCCCCAGTCCATATTTTCCTATTACTTTTCCTTCTCTTCCTTATTTTTGTCTACCTTAACTATCTGAATAATTTCTCTTGTCGCATCATACATTTCCTCAATCTCCTCCTCATCTGCAGAGCTAGTTGGCATATAAACTTGTACTACTGTGGTGGGTGTGGGCTTCATGTCCCTCTTGGCTACAATAATAGATTTACTATGCTGTTCATAGCAGCTTATCCATGTTCCTATTTTTTTATTCATGATTAAACTGACTCCTGCATTACTCCTATTTGATTTTATATTTATAGCCCTGTATTCACCTGACCAGCAGTCCTGTTCCTCCTGCCACCGAACTTCACTAATTCCCACTATATCAAACTCTAACCTACCTGCCCGATTTAAGGATTTGACATTTCATACTTGGATCCATAGAAAGCCTGTTTTGTTTCTCCTGATAACGATGTCCTCCTCAGTAGTCTCCAGTAGATCCGAATAGGGGACTATTTTACCTACGGAATATTTTACCCAAGAGGATGTCATTATCATTTAACCACACGTAGAGCTGCATGCCCTCGGGAAAAATTACGGCTATAGTTTCCCCTTGCTTTCAGCCGCTCACAGTACCAGCACAGCAAGGCCATTTTGGTCGATGTTACAAAGGCAGATCAGTCAATCATCCAGACTGTTGCCCCTGCAACTACTGAAAAGCCTGCTGCACCTCTTCAGGAACCACACATTTGTCTGACTTCTCAACAGATACCCCTCTGTTGTGGTTGCACCTACAGTATGGTTATCTGTATCGTTCATGGGGAGGGGGCAGGGGGTAGGGTGGGGGGCGAGGAGGAGGGGGGGGGGGAGGGGTTAGGTAAGTTACCTAATACAAAATTGGGTTGGTGTGTAGGTTGTAACATACGTTTGGTCTATTGACACTTAAGTTGCTGTAAGTGTATTTATCAATTGTCACTTCTTATTTGAAGGTTTAGTATTTGCTTTGCAGTTACACATTGAATTTTGTATACTTGAACCCCGTGAACATTGTTTCAGCATTATAAAATATTGTCAACTGGAAGGAGGTCTAACATTTTCCTCGCTTTTGGGGTGAAGGCAGCTCGAAACATATATGCCATTTGTGCAGAGAGTACTATTGGAGAAATCAAGCCAGAAAATTGTTTTCTTTTTTCAAGGAGGACTGTTCTGATATGAATGATTTTTCACATTCAGGGAGGCCTGAGGGCTTTGATGAAGACCATTTAGAAACTTTAATCAATGATGCTCAATGTCAGTGTGCCCAATACTTGGAAAATGGTATGACCCACGACTATTTAACCTTTTTGCAACATCTGCGTCCAATGGGTAAGATTCTGGACTGTCGCAGGAATAGTGTATGCCCCAATTCAAAGCAGCAAGTATTTTTGCTTGAATATTGTCAGTTGGCTCAGGGGCGTTGCTATGCTTTTATTGTTACTGTAATGAGATATTGTGATTTTCTGTTAACTTCATAAAATGAAATTAATGGCTCAGACTTAACAAAAAACATCTCAAGCAAAGAGCAGTATATGTCCTTCAAAGATAACATTTTGCACTTGGTGGCACAAAGATGATGATGATGATGATGATGATGATGATGATGATGTGTACTACAAACTGCACCCCAGGAGTGTAAGCACAGCAGCTGACATTTGTTGCTAGAAACTGAGATGCCTTTGCTGTTCCAATACAAGAAAAACGATCAAGAACACTGCATGAACTGTAGCTACTGCACAATGCACAATGACACTAATTTCACAAAAGAAACTACTCAGCAGTGTGTTTGGGAAGTCATCTCTCACCGAACTTTTTCTTCCAATTTTGTGCAGTCATATATTTTCCTCTTTTGCTTCTTTTGGAAAGGACATCAAGGAAATTCCTTTCCAGTCAAGAAGCCATTTCAGACTTGGCTTGCCATCTTTAACTTATAAACAGTAAATTTCTGCAGGCAATGAATAAGAAAAACTACCCAAACCATTGTCAGACAGGAACATGCACTATTCTAATGCAAGTTAATTGCAATTTATCAGGATAATCTTATGCTGAAAGTCTAATTTTATTAAATAAAAAGTGTGTATAAGAGGCCCCTACCCACATTTCACATATTAGTAAGATATTGTATAATTTGATCTAAATATAGTCTGTGTCTACATAATCCAGTGGATTACTTAGATATTATTTCAGAAATATCAATTAATCATGGTACTGAACACAGACACACACACAAAAAAAAACAGTTAACAAATTATTTGATGCTACAGGTTAGACGATCAAATTCTCTATTCACAAAAAAGTAAGACTTATGTCAACCCAAGCAGGAAACTGCCAGTTCTAGACTTCCATACTTTTTTAATCTTCAGCTCTATGGAATAAATAACTGAGGTCATGAGAAGACTTATGAAGGAAAAGACTTCCTAAGAGTTCCTTGCTGATTTTCTGTCTAACAGCTTGTAGTTCAGTTAGAGGATATGTAAAATGCTGAAAGAGGTATTGAAGGATCCTATGGCAGCATTCACTTCTCAAAGTGGCTTAGCTAGTGCCCCTGCTGCATTCATTCCACTGTCACTGCCTTAGTAATATATGACACAAATAATTTGCAACATAGAAGATTTGATGTAGATTGTGTATGGATCAACCTTTCTGGATTCAAAAACTTTAATTTATCATCTAAATATCACACTTTCAGTGAAAATTACTCAGCTTATTCAAAAGAAATGATAATAAGATATCAAGTGAAACCAGCAGGTAATTCCTTGCCATCCAGGAAACCTCGGTGATCAAAGAGTTGTCAAAGATATTCTGCACTATTGCCTAGTCTAGGTCATACGAGCGGCAGGAAGAATACATTTCTACACATGGAGTGTCGCTAGAGCAGGCTCGGAAGTAAGGGTTACAGCTTGCATCACAAAGACATGGTTGTTCATTCTGTAACTAAGCTTAGGCACTAGAGCATAATTACTAGTAAGATTCAAATGCAATGACTGCAAGCTAGATATAGTAAATGAATAACTGTCACAAATATTTTTGATTTTCTTCCTTAAGTGGAATGCTAACTGGTAAGCTCATTCACCAGACAGAATTCACTTTTTTGGAGCATCTCTAGTTGTTAGACTGTCAACATTATGAGTAGGTAATACATATTTTGATTATTACAGATTTCTTATGAATATTGTCACTGGCACTACCACCAAAACAGAGGAACACAGTACTGGTAAAAAAAGTAAACAATGCACAATGACTGAAAAAAAGCGTCTTAAAAAGACACAAGGAAATGTATGCAAGGAATGTAAAAAGGAACACAATACAACAACAGTAAAGTCTTGAATATGTCATTGTTTAACAAAACTGTCATTCAGTCTACAGTAATCACAAGAATGAAAAGTAACTCTATTCATACCAATTAAAAAATAATCACTGCTGATACTTCCAAATTTACAGTATGTTTATAATGTCAAACCATCACCATGATGCAACACAGTTGTTGTCAGTCAGATTAAAACCTAAACTGAATTTCTTCCAGAGAAAAACTGCTCAACAGTTTGTGAAAGCATCTACATCCTGCATCCCACAAATAGCATAGACCAATCATAGGCTAGTTATTCACAGGAATATGCCATATGCTACATCTTTCTATACACGATTAAATTTCTCCCACAGCAGACTTGACAGATCATTGTGGAGGCGATAAACCTGAGTAACAAACTATCACAGCCCCCCCCCCCCCCCCCCCCACTTCCTCCCTGAGCTGACAATTTCTCATAAAGTATGATCCTAAGCAGAGCCTAATTTTATGTTATGTGAATATAGTTCTTGGTTTTAACTAAACTCCTTGTTGAAGAGAGATTGCAACAAGGCTTACCACTGGCAGGTAAACAAAGTTGTTTGATTTCAATCCTTGGAAGTGTTTGACATGTCCCAAACCGAGAAAACAGATCCCACAGAGAGCTCTTGGGCACATTCACTTTTCTCCATATCTTATTGCTCACCAAAGTTCCTTCAACTGAAAAATTTGGGGTTTCACAAATACAGCAAAATCAGAATGACAAACAGACTTGAAGACTAGCTATCTCACAACTGACATGGCCAGACTTCATAAAGTCAGTGAGAAATCACTAAATGGCAAAGCAACAAATTTAGTTGTGGGACAGCAACGAATTAAACATTTCAAGGCCAAAACAAAATGCATGACTTCCACAAGTTTTCCCATCCCGACACACCTCCAGATGATGAACTAACCCCTAACATGTGTCACTGATGACCTCTTCGAGACTTGCTTTAGTATCTTGAGGTCACTGCAAAAAGCACTTCTGAGCCCACTAAAGTAATACATCAGCTGTGAAAGCGTATTTTTCCTGTCACTAGTGTATCCTAGACTTGGAAAAAACACATAATATGTTTGGCAACTCTGTGACTGTCAATTTACTTTCTTGATGGCACAGGATTCATTTGAAATTTTCTTGTCATTTTCACTGAATAATCATAGTGATTTGCACTTAAGTTGGATATCTACACTCCTGGAAAAGGAAAAAAGAACACATTGACACCGGTGTGTCAGACCCACCATACTTGCTCCGGACACTGCGAGAGGGCTGTACAAGCAATGATCACACGCACGGCACAGCGGACACACCAGGAATCGCGGTGTTGGCCGTCGAATGGCGCTAGTTGCGCAGCATTTGTGCACCGCCGCCGTCAGTGTCAGCCAGTTTGCCGTGGCATACGGAGCTCCATCGCAGTCTTTAACACTGGTAGCATGCCGCGACAGCGTGGACGTGAACTGTATGTGCAGTTGACGGACTTTGAGCGAGGGCGTATAGTGGGCATGCGGGAGGCCGGGTGGACGTACCGCCGAATTGCTCAACACGTGAGGCGTGAGGTCTCCACAGTACATCGATGTTGTCGCCAGTGGTCGGCGGAAGGTGCACGTGCCCGTCGACCTGGGACCGGACCGCAGCGATGCACGGATGCACGTCAAGACCGTAGGATCCTACGCAGTGCCGTAGGGGACCGCACCGCCACTTCCCAGCAAATTAGGGACACTGTTGCTCCTGGGGTATCGGCGAGGACCATTCGCAACCGTCTCCATGAAGCTGGGCTACGGTCCCGCACACCGTTAGGCCGTCTTCCGCTCACGCCCCAACATCGTGCAGCCCGCCTCCAGTGGTGTCGCGACAGGCGTGAATGGAGGGACGAATGGAGACGTGTCGTCTTCAGCGATGAGAGTCGCTTCTGCCTTGGTGCCAATGATGGTCGTATGCGTGTTTGGCGCCATGCAGGTGAGCGCCACAATCAGGACTGCATACGACCGAGGCACACAGGGCCAACACCCGGCATCATGGTGTGGGGAGCGATCTACACTGGCCGTACACCACTGGTGATCGTCGAGGGGACACTGAATAGTGCACGGTACATCCTAGACCGGCAAGGGAACTTGCTGTTCCAACAGGACAATGCATGTCCGCATGTATCCCGTGCCACCCAATGTGCTCTAGAAGGTGTAAGTCAACCACCCTGGCCAGCAAGATCTCCGGATCTGTCCCCCATTGAGCATGTTTGGGACTGCACGCGGTCTGCACGTCCAGCACGAACGCTGGTCCAACTGAGGCGCCAGGTGGAAATAGCATGGCAAGCCGTTCCACAGGACTACATCCAGCATCTCTACGATCGTCTCCATGGGCGAATAGCAGCCTGCATTGCTGCGAAAGGTGGATATACACTGTACTAGTGCTGACATTGTGCATGCTCTGTTGCCTGTGTCTATGTGCCCGTGGTTCTGTCAGTGTGATCATGTGATGTATCTGACCCCAGGAATGTGTCAATAAAGTTTCCCCTTCCTGGGACAATGAATTCACGGTGTTCTTATTTCAATTTCCAGGAGTGTAGTTATCAAAAAATGGTTTAGAGTCCAGGAAGGTTGTTCTATGCAGAAACTACAGCTAATCTCATCTTTTACAGTGCAAATTATCTGTCTTAGCTGATACTGGGGCAATGAGGGGGAGACAAATGCCCTGGTTGTTTGGTATCTGTATGATACTGTGGTTGCATTGCAAAGCAAAGGGTGCATCAATTTTTGGTTCCAATCTCAATGGAGAGAAGCTTTTTACTACTTCTGTGACAGATCTCTAGGCAGCCAGTTTGAAAATTAATAAGGAAATGTTAAGAAAACTCTGTAATTAAGCTCCTCACCACCTTCACTACCCAATTAGGGGCTAAGAGTAAAATGTACTGAATGCTTGACAATTTCTACTTTTTCTGCTTCTGCTGGGATAATTTTAATGTTTTGTGAAAATGAAATTGTGGCACAATCATTAGTTACCTGGGTTTCTTTACACATCCAACTGCCACATTTCCATACTACTTGAGTATGACACAGGACAGCACACAGACATACAGCATTTTGAAGTCCAGAGTGTGTAATGTCTTAATAATTTGTGAAGATTTAGGCAGACGTGCCTTACAAATATTCTGTGTTACATTAAAATAGACTTCCATTTTAAAGCCACATCAAAAATATATTCCCTCACATATATGACAATGCCTAGGCAGTTTATCAATTACACAGTTGTAGAAAGTGGCTGGTTTGGAGTTAACAAAGTTGTCAAGCCAGGTCTAAAGTGCATTTTCGTTCAACAAGGAATTTGATAAGAAGCAATAAAGATAAATATTTGGGGCCACCAGATCAGAAAAATAAGTGCAAGGAGGGATAACTTCCCAAACAAGCTCCTGCACAGCTTCTTTTGTCAAATCAGTAGAGCGAGAGGCGTGATATTGTGCAGCAGCAACAGCTGATGCAATTTTCTTGGTAGTTTTTCTTAGACCATGACTGAAAGGCATCTCAGTTGCTGGCAACAAACGCCAACTGCAATGAATAGCAATTCAGAGTACACAATATCCTTTTTGTGCCACTAGATGCAGCATATTTTCTGTTCGTACTGCCCTAAGCTTGAGGCGAGATCTTTTGTTAGGGCTCTGCTGTTAATTTCTCCTTATGAAGTTAACATACAGACATCACAATTTGTCATCAGCATCTGTTGCTATGAATTAGACTATGCAGTACTCCTGCACCCAACTTCTGAATCTCGTCCAATGAATAAAAATGTTGCACAAAGGTTAAATGATTGCAGTTCATCACATTTGCCTTTTAGTGGGACTTCCTGAATGTGGAAAACCATTAACATCTGAACACTTCTCCTTGAAATGAGAAAATGATTTTCTGATGTGATATCTGTGATAACAATCAACCCAACTATGGCACACATTTTTAACTACCTCTGCTGCCTTTATCCCTATATTACATCAAAAGTGCACACTGCGTCATAAATTTTAGCCCTCTTCCACTTGAGACTCTATTTTATAATGCTTAAACAACATTCATAAGATTCAAATATGCATAATTCAATATGTAACTGCAAGACAAGTACTAGACCAAGTAAGAAATGACAATTTATAAATACACTCACAGTGAGCTATGAACCAACAAGCCAAAAATAAAAATCACGGACTTATACATCAACCCAATTCTGTTTCAGGCAACATTTAACAGTGATGGTAGTTTACAGACTTAAGTATTCTTCACAACATATGCTGCATGAGCAAACTCCACACCGATGTGCTGCTGCATGGTGTTCACTCTATATATCAAAGTTACTTTGTGCAGAAAATCAAATAGCAATAATAAAAAATTTTAGTGCCCAAAGTGTGATCATCTGGGTGGATGCTGGCTGGAGTCTGGCGGTCATTGGACAGTGGTCTGTGATTGCTGCATTAAAAGAAAATTCTTCAGCCTATTCAGTTCTGATCTCAAACTCTTTTGCAGAAATGTTTCTGGAAGCTTTTGCTATGCTGATGGGTTAAAAAGTGAAGCAAATTATGTTTGAGGTCCCATCGTCTAACAGACAAGAGTTAATGCAGTTTAAAAAACAAAGGATGAAGTGGACTCAAACTTGCAACTTTGCATAGTCTGTCAGTAAACTCATGAGCGAGGAGTGCTCTTGGTCAGGGAAGTGGCTTTCCTGGAAGAACCCTGCAAATGCGCTACAGACACACCCAAAATCAGTTGTTCATCTCCTGGTCAGAAGAGTAGTGCAGCTTGTGGTCATTTATGTTGTTCTGTTATCAGTGTTAATTCAGTTTGTATATTTTGTGATATACTTATTCAGAAATGATAGATACGCATACTACATCATAAGAAAATGGGCACAATACAAAGAAGAGGTATTTTCAGAGTAAAGAGCTTTCACTTGTTGCTGTAATAAGAGCTTGTGCTAAAGAGTTAACACAAAAAGAACTATTGGCTAATATTAACAGTCCCAAACAGAAGGCTGCAATTCATACAAAAGTCAGTCTTGCCAAGATAGAACACATAAGAAAGGAGCATGAAAATTATCCATATGGTTTAATGGAATTGCCAAGAACAAGCACTAAGAATTTTGGAATTTTATAGTCACCTTAAGTGAATGACTTGGCCTCAATCTCTGTGGTAGCTTGTCAGTAAGTTTTGAGTCAAAAACTGTCCTTTCCTAATACATGTTCCTTCAACAGCTAACCCAACACATGAAAAAGGTTTTGAGTTATTCAGAATGCTATCAAGTTATATACATAATAGCAATACTAACTTAACAATGCTCAGGACAAGGCACTAATTACTTTTGAGACAAAGCATTGAGTATATATATAACTATTTGCTTATATTATCAAACTGTGGCCTCTGAGGCTAGGTGGTCACACTCCTCTTGGCCACAGATTGGTAGTGATACTGCAGAATGCAGTAACTAAATATTATACTGGTGTCCCTTCTAATTTAAATAACAAGCAAAGTCCTGGAGGAATGATTGGAGGGATGGACATCCTTGAGCAGTTAATAAGCATAATGGACAAAAAATTAGTCATTCTCAGGAAACATCATGCTAACACCACATAACACTGCCTTAGTCCAGCAAAGAAGATTGTCTACAAGTTTCTTCAGGTACACAATATCCAGCTGAAGACACTGGTGATTAGATCCCACAGAGGTACTAAATTGTGAGGATGACTACTGTGTTCTACCTGCTATTCCAAATAGTCCCACACCTTTCTAGGCAATTAAGAGCAGGTGATTAAATAGGCCACTCAGGCTCTGTTAGGCTGCCTGAGTGTTTGTCAAAGCAGAAACATAAGAGTGTGGCCCTGTGAACATGGCTGTTGCCATCTTTGAATATGACAGTGTCCACAGCATACTCATCGTGGAGATGTAGAAGAAAGTGCAACAAATTCCTGTCGGGTTTGAAACTGATTGTCATTTAAGAGCCATGGCATTCATCTTCAACCATGTTGGTTAGGATCATTGTACAATCACTATTGCCATGCCACATTCCATTGCTGAGTTGTACAACATACATCGTAGGCACATAGGACATCCTGTGTTGATACACCAGCAAATTGGGCATCTTCATTCTCAATGTGGTATGGGAGGTCCAAAGGCAATAGCACTTATCTGTCATTCTGGGGTGCCTCCATGTCAGCCTAATTTGCTGTGCTGACTCTACACATCAGCTGGGACAAACACACTACTTCACTGCCATGACTTACATCAAAGGTGGAAGTCATGTGATTGCCCAACATATGATGACATATCCCTCTGTTTCTGCACATGCATAGTCTTACACATACCCACAATTTTAGAATTCTACACTTTGCATAATCAGGTGATCACTAAGGTCTTTAACCCACTCAAGATACAGTTAGCTGTGGATTTTCATGCTGACATGTGACATGCACCCACCCCAAGTACTCGATTTTGACCAGAAAGTTTTGCCTGTAATACAGTATAAAGCCATAAAGGGTTGTCGGTTATAGGAAGTGCCTGCTGAATTGATGCACATCACACCAATTTCATTCAAGCATTCTAGCAATATCTTGAGATGAAAAACATTGAATATCTTCCTCATAGTGGTCACCCCTAGCAAACAACAACAACCAATGACTGCTACACACAAATTAGTCTTCATATATACACAAAGAATCCACCAGAACTGTGTGCTGTTGTTGCTGACAGGATATGCACACGTCTCCACACAATTAATTTAGTCTGATGAAGTCAATTACAAACATCATAGTAGGATGTGAATAAGGGCACAAAGGAACATCTCAAATGGAACCTGGGTCAATGGAAATGGGTTCTCTTCATTGAAGAGTACAGGATTTGATGACACCTGACGATCATTATGGAAGATTGTGGAGGCAGCAGTGTATCAGTTCACATCTCAGGCATGCAATCCTGTGGATCCAGCAGAGGGAAGGGTGAATCACCATCTTTTAAGACAATAATGCACAGTCCCACCAAGTGCACCTTCTGAACACCTTCCTTCAGGAGCCAAGAATCAACTAAATGGAAAAGCCTGTGCAGTGCCTACTGAGGTGAACCTGATTGAGCTTACTTGGTACCAAATGAAACTTGCTATTGCACTGTCACAGGAACTTTCCCCACACACTGGCTGGCCATGGGGGATTTCCGTAGAAGAGTGCAATAGGGTTGAGCAGCATCTTAACCACCTTTTGGACAGTAAGCCATGAAGGATGCTTGAGGTAGAAAAACACTGTACTGAATGTTACCCATCAGCAGATTTTGATTTCAGTCATTTGCATTTTCTACATGACTGGATTTATTTTGGTTATTGTTTTGTTTTATTTCATAGTAAAATTATTGAATATAAAATTATTGATTGTTTCATTCTATTTCCTTTGAATCTATGGCCAGGTGTCTTTGCAGATATGCAAGTGGTGCAAAATTAATCGAACAACTGTGGATCCCTTAACCTATTTATGCGAAATGTATTACATTTATTTACGTTCAAGGCCATCTGCCAATACCTGTTGCAGTCACCAACAGTCTTCAAGTCTTCCCGCAACTCACTAGATTCTTCTGGTGTTTCTTCTTTCCTACAGACAAATGCACTGTCTGTGAACAGCCTCACAGAGTTTTTGATGTTATCCACTAGATCATATATACAGGGTGATTCAAAAAGAATACCACAACTTTGAAATTCGGAAAAGGAGAGCTACTCTCTTTCTGCTGTCAATTGAAGGAAGCTCTGAAATTTCATTTGGTCACTAGGAGCACTGTTGGCCACGTAACTTGACAATAGTTGTTCTGCGTGCATTTCGAACCAAGTACAGAGTTCAACCTCTCGATAAGTGGTGTATCACACATTGGTATAAACAATTCACAAAGAAAGGATGTTTGTGCAAAGGGAAAAGTTCCAGATGGCCATGCAAGAGTGAAGAAAATGTTGGCCGCATTCAGGAAGCATTTGTTTGCAGAACAGTTGTTCACAAACATACGTGGAACCGAACATTGATATAATTGTAGCCGCCAGTTTGTGCAAACGAGGAAATCTATCCTGAGGGAAGTGTCTGTAGAATTCCAAAATGTTTTTCTTGTTCTGAAATTTATCTCTGTATTCTCTGTCACACTGCAGGTCAATAATTTCTAGTTGCAGCTCAGGACGAATCTCTTCATTATTCGTCGAATATGGAGAGGAGAACAGTTCAAAATCACTGTCTAGTGCTGTCAGATCTTGAAAGCGTTGATCAAATTGTTCCTTAAAGGCAACTAAACTGTGAATAACGTTCACAGTCTTTGTGAACATCTTGCATGGATAATAATTTAGGAAAATGAGCTAGATTTCCTGTTTGCAGCTGACTCACCCAAAGTGTCAATTTCATTTTAAAAGCTCGTATTCGATCTATGAAATGAGTAATTAGCAGATCTTTACCTTGTAGTGAAATGTTCAAAGCATTCAGATGGCTAGTTAAATCTGCTAAGAACGTGAGATCACTTTTCCATGAAGGCTCTTTCAATTCAGGAACACACATGTTATTTATTTCCATGAACATATTTATCTTATCTAATAGGCAAAAAAATCGATTTAATAATTCGCCACAACTAAGCCAGCGGACCTCGCTGTATTAAGGCAGGCTACCGTACTGGCTTTCTACATCCTCAAGAAAGCTTTTAAATTGCCTGTGTTGCAGCCCATGCTTCCTTATATAATCGGTTGTACGAACAACAACACTCATCACATTTTTTAGAGCGATACTCTTCGCACATAATTTTTCCTGGTGGATCACACAGTGAATGCCCCTTATTTCATTCGGCACGGTCAGTTTTTGCATTTTCTCCTTCAACAGCGCAACGAAACCTGATTTTTTCCCCTATCATCGCTGGTGCACCGTCTGTAGACACTGAAACTAAAGAATTCCACAACAATCCTATATTTTCAACACTTTCTTCAACACTACTTAAAATATCATCTCCGGTTGTAGTGTTCTTCATGGCTACTACATCGAGGAGCTCCTCCCTCACCTGAAGATCTCTACTGACACCTCTAATAAATATGGCAAGCTGTGCTGTTCCAATGATATAAACACTTTCGTCCAGAGCTAGAGAATACGCCATAAAATCTTTACAGATATTTGCAAGCTGGCTCTGGACGTCGTCTGCCATGTCCTGTATGCGACACATAATGGTCATGTTAGATAATGGCACAATCCGAAACTGTTCTTGAGATGGACACAAATGTTCCGCTGCAACTACCAAACATTATTTTATTAAATCGCCATCAGTGAAGGGGAGCAGGGCTTTTGCTAAAAGCAAAGCAATTTTGTAACTCACTCTGAGAGCTGCCACGGTTGATTTTTCTTCGTCGTCCACATCGTCTTCGGATAGCTTCCTTTTAAGTTTAATAACTTCCTGTGCACGATCTGGTCCATCACATTTTCCACTTCCGTGGTCTTTCGCGTGGTACGACATATAATGTCGCGGCAAATTAAATTTCCTAAAAGAATTCAGCGTTTTGTGACATACTAAACATTTTGCAACACCATCTTTTTCTGTAAACCGATACAACTCATCCCAATGGGGGTTGAACTGCAAAAGCATGGTTGGGGTTACACAACGGCGACTTGACATGATTCTTAACCAGCGAAGTGACTGTTATCTGAGCTGATCGTAGTACTTTAAACGTTACACAGTCGGCGTGAATTCAATAGGCACGCTGCGGCCCTATTCAAGCGTGCGCGCGCATTTCCCCTCCCTCCCTACTCCGCGACCTTGCACCTGCTCCCGAGCACGTGCCTGAGCAGACGCGAGTACTCGTGCTCAAAACCGGCCAGTTGTTAAGCCCTGTACTAAACGGTATCAGATAGATTATATAATGGTAAGACAGAGATTTAAGAACCAGGTATTAAATTGTAAGACATTTCCAGGGCAGATGTGGACTCTGACCACAATCTATTGGTTATGAACTGTAGATTAAAACTGAAGAAACTGCAAAAAGGTGGGAAATTAAGGAGATGGGACCTGGATAAACTGAAAGAACCAGAGGTTGTACTGGGTTTCAGGGAGAGCATAAGGGAACAATTGACAGGAATGGGGGAAAGAAATACAGTGGAAGAAGAATGGGTAGCTCTGAGGGATGAAGTAGTGAAGGCAGCAGACGATCAAGTAGGTAAAAGGACGAGGGCTAGTAGAAATCCTTGGGTAACAGAAGAAATATTGAATTTAATTGATGAAAGGAGAAAATATAAAAATGCAGTAAATGAAGCAGGCAAAAAGGAATACAAACGTCTCAAAAATGAGATTGACAGGAAGTGCAAAATGGCTAAGCAGGGATGGCTAGAGGACAAATGTAAGGATGTAGAGGCTTATCTCACTAAGGGTAAGATAGATACTGCCTACAGGAAAATTAAAGAGACCTTTGGAGAAAAGAGAACCACTTGTATGAATATCAAGAGCTCAGATGGAAACCCAGTTCTACGCAAAGAAGGGAAAGCAGAAAGGTGGAAGGAGTATATAGAGGGTCTATACAAGGGCAATGTACTTGAGGACAATATTATGGAAATGGAAGAGGATGTAGATGAAGATGAAATGGGAGATACAATACTGCGTGAAGAGTTTGACAGAGCACTGAAAGACCTGAGTCGAAACAAGGCCCCGGGAGTAGACAACACTCCATTAGAACTACTGACGGCCTTGGGAGAGCCAGTCATGACAAAACTGTACCATCTGGTGAGCAAGATGTATGAGACAGGCAAAATACCCTCAGACTTCAAAAAGAATATAATAATTCCAATCCCAAAGAAGGCAAGTGTTGACAGATGTGAAAATTACTGAACTATCAGTTTAATAAGTCACAGCTGCAAAATACTAACGCGAATTCTTTACAGACGAATGGAAAAACTGGTAGAAGCCGACCGCAGGGAAGATCAGTTTGGAATCCATAGAAATGTTGGAACACGTGAGGCAATACTGACCTTATGCCTTATCTTAGAAGCTAGATTAAGGAAAGGCAAACCTACGTTTCTAGCATTTGTAGACTTAGAGAAAGCTTTTGACAATGTTGACTGGAATACTCTCTTTCAAATTCTAAAGGTGGCAGGGATAAAATACAGGGAGTGAAATGCTATTTACAATTTGTTCAGAAACCAGATGGCAGTTAAAAGAGTCAAGGGGCATGAAAGGGAAGCAGTGGTTGGGAAGGGAGTGAGACAGGGCTGTAGCCTCTCCCTGATGTTATTCAATCTGTATATTGAGCAAGCAGTAAAGGAAACAAAAGAAAAATTCGGAGTAGGTATTAAAATCCATGGAGAAGAAATAAAAACCTTGTGGTTTGCCAATGACATTGTAATTCTGTCAGAGACAGCAAAGGACTTGGAAGAGCAGTTGAATGGAATGGACAGTGTCTTGAAAGGAGGGTATAAGATGAATATCAACAAAAGCAAAACGAGGATAATGGAATGTAGTCGAATTAAGTCAGGTGATGCTGAGGGAATTAGATTAGGAAATGAGACATTTAAAGTAGTAAAGGAGTTTTGCTATTTGGGGAGCAAAATAACTGATGATGGTTGAAGTAGAGAGGCTATAAAATGTAGACTGGCAATGGCAAGGAAAGCGTTTCTGAAGAAGAGGAATTTGTTAAGATCGAGTGTAGATTTAAGTGTCAGGAAGTCGTTTCTGAAAGTATTTGTACGGAGTGTAGCCATGTATGGAAGTGAAACATGGACAATAAATAGTTTGGACAAGAAGAGAATAGAAGCTTTCGAAATGTGGTGCTACAGAAGAATGCTGAAGATTAGATGGGTAGATCACGTAACTAATGAGGAGGTATTGAATAGAATAGGGGAGAAGAGGAGTTTGTGGCACAACTTGACAAGAAGAAGGGACCGGTTGGTAGGGCATGTTCTCAGGCATCACAGGATCACAAATTTAGCATTGGAGGGTAAAAATTGTAGAGGGAAACCAAGAGATGAATACACTAAGCAGATTCAGAAGGATGTAGGTTGCAGTAAGTACTGGGAGATGAAGAAGCTTGCACAGGATACAGTAGCATGGAGAGCTGCATCAAACCAGTCTCAGGACTGAAGACCACAACAACAACAAGAAGTGAAGAAACATGACTTCCACATGGGAGCTCTTGTCTACTCTCTTGGGATTTCACGGACGAATTGAGTGAGCTGTGTACCACAAGATCTCTGTTTACAGCACCCACGTTGATTTTTATAGAGCAGCTTCCTGTTCTTAAAAATATCATACTGCAAGAGTTAAACGTGTTCCATAATTCTACAACAGATTGACATGAATGACATAGACCTATAATAAAATGCATATCTGAGAACACTCCTTGGAAACAACAATGACCAGCACTTTTTCCAATTGCTTGGTATCCTTCTTTGCTATGACAACCTGCTGTTAGAAGGGGAGCAATGTCTTCCATGCCATACAGGTATGGCTTCCCTCTCACAGGTATCTCATCCAGTCCAGATGCCTTTTCACTATTGAGCAAATTTAATTGATTTTCTATATTCTGCAATCATTTGCCTCAATATCTGCCACTTCAGCATTTGTAGGATGAGTGAGAGGTGAAATCATATTACTATCTTCAGAAGTGAAATAATTTTGGAAGTCTGAATTCAGTATTTTGGTCTTTTCTCTGTCGTCTTCTGTTTTGGTACCTGTACGGTCACTGAGCAACAGAATAGATTTCAAACAGGTACTGAATTTATGTGCAAAGAAATCTTCTTAGAATATTTAGTTACATTGGTTTCAAAAATTTTTCTTTCAACGACAGCAAACGCTTCATGCATTGCTAATTTTACACTCATGTTGACCTCTTTTTATCTTTTGCCAACTAGACTTTGACTTTGATTAAATCTGTGATGAAGCTCTCTTTGCTTTCAGAGCAATTTTATAACTCGGTTATTGAATCATGGTGTTTCTTTCCTATCGCTCACAACATTGCTTGACACATATTGCTGTAAGGCACATTGTACAAGGTTTTCGAATTTTATCCATTCATGCTCCAAATCTTCATCATATTTAATTGTGGCTATTTAGACACACTGCAGTTTGTTTCCTGTCACTCTTGCTAAACAAGCTTTTCATAAAACAGGACAAGGTGTTCAATTTCAAAGGGCATGATGGGTCAGTTGAAGGTAAGAAGTGTCGAGAGCCCCTCGAGTACACTCTTCAGCCGATATAACTTTCTAATGGCTGTGTACTGACTGCACTATTTGCTTTCAGCTAGAAACAGTTTCAAGTACTGCCAGACTCCATTTTTATAATTTAACAATTATAGTTTTTATCCTAAAATTGGCACATTTTTCTGTGTATCCACACTGTTGAAACCATAAAAATGTTAATTTGTTCATTACTGACAACAATAATTATATTATTTTCCCAACAAATAATAAGATATGTAGGTTGTTTGGGAAACATGACTAACACGAGAGGAGAATAAGAGCTCATACCTGTAAATTGGTCGCACAAATTTCATACGTCCTTGTTCTGTCACGAAGTCCAGGGCATGCTGAATTTGTTCCTTCCACTTTCCTCTAATGCACAAACGTAGCCATCTTTAAAACAAGAACACATGCAGATTAGATGCAATCTCTCTTTCCTAATGACTTGCTGTTACAGAATACTGCACATTTAGTAAATATGACTGATCCTCAAGAATCTATGTGTATTTTTATTATGGCAATGGAAATTATAGGATGGAAAAAAAACTTACAAAAATGTTGCACACAGTCACACAGTTCAGATGAATTGCAAGTAGCACAAGGGTACGAAGGAGAATCAGCAGGTGCGTGTGAGTGTGCGTGTGTGTTTTGAAATTTATATTAAAAGAAAGAATACACAGTTACAATATCAAAATTAAATATCATGACATTTGTTTGTCTTTCAGTGAAGTCTGCCATTAGATGTCAATAGATGTGCAGCGTCACTTTGAAATGGCTAGTGTGTGTCACAATGGAGTCAAAATGAAAAAGACCTTTTGGTTTTCTGATAGTTTCTCATTTGTACCTCATGTTTGGCTGTGAATGAATATTTTTCAGCAATGCTTATTCTACCAAGAGGACACATCTTAGAGTATTGCCTCTGTGGCTAGCAGCAGCAGTAGCAGGGCAGAAATGGTCACCCAGTTACATTAGCAACTATCAGTAACATGCCAAAGAAACTCTATGTATGCTCATTATAGAGGAAACTCTAATATGGCATTGAAGAGTACCTGCCCCCCCCCCCCCCTGAAAAGGGGGAGGAAAGTGAGAGTAAGTGAGTGGGGTGTTGATGGTGGGAGGAGGGAGACAAAGGTGACATCATTATAGATGGAACTTGAGCTTTGGTTGAGGAAGGAAATCAGTCCATGTCACTTAAAAAGGAACCATCCTACCATTTAGTTTAAACTTTAATCACTTCAGGCAAACCATCAAAAATTTAAATGTGAATAGCTGGACTGGGCTTTGAATTGCCGTCATGCTGACTGTGAGTCCAATGTCTTATCACTGTGCTACCCCCATTGTCCTCCTCTCTTCTCCTCATCCTCCTGTGAGAACTAAGAGCAAATAAGAGGAAATAAACTATTCACAACAAGGCAGATACAAATTTCCAGCTAGGAGTATGGATTGGGTTGCCCCTTAGTTATCAACTACAAAATATTTGAATGCAGAAACCCCAATTTTCTGCCCATTAATTTAACACTGACGTATAAAATCTGTAGCAGATCTGAGCAGGGACATTTTCAGATTTGTTGAAGAACTCCTCTCAGACCTGACACTGATAGCTGTTATGGGGCAGTATATTCTTTGTGCTTGGAAATCATTATAGTGCATCATGTCACGACTGATACCATGCCAAGAAAGGTGCTCTTAATAGGGATTATGGAATGCCAAATATCTTGCCACAATTTGTTGTTCTTGTTGTTTTGTTTTGGAAAATAATGGAAGTGAAACTATCAATGAAGGTGTGAATCATTACATTAAATTTTTTAAGGAGGAGCAAGCAAAATTTACAAAATTATCCCTTGCTTACTGTAAAACAAACTTACTGACTTGCATTTAGAATGGAGGCAATCAAAGAACAATGTTCTTGCATGATATGAGAAGGAGCTGACAGACAAATTGAATAATTTATTTCAAATCATATAAGCCAATACATAACGAAGATCAAGGAGAAAACATAAACTACCATACATATAACACATCAACGAGTAAAATGTGAATGTTCCCAACACCCCCACAAGTTCTCGAGATGTCAATTCGTGAACTCTGAAAGCCCCGCAGCTTGACAGCACCACTGATGTTTACCTTTAGGCAGTACCTTTGTCAAAACATCAGCTTGCTGCTTATCGGCGTTTACAGATTTCACACTGAATTTTCCCGTTTTAATTAAATGACGAATATAGTGGTGCCTCATGTCAATGTGTTTTGTTCAAGCGTGATGCACACCATTGTGACTCAGTGCAATGGCACCTCTATTATCACAGCATACACTTACTGGTTTTTCACTATGCGTAACACACAATTCACGAAGCAGTCCTTGAAGGTATACCACTTCTTGTGCTGCTACTGATAGAGCCATATACTCAGCTCCTGTAGTTGATAGAGCGACAGTTTATTGTTGTTTTGAAGTCCAGGAAACTGCTGTCCCAGCTAACTTGAAGATATAGCCAGTCGTTGATAGCCACTGATGGAGGTCTGATGCATGATCAGCATCACAGAAACCTTCAATTTCAGTTGTTCCACTTTTTCGAAAAGTTAGTCCTACATTGACTGTGCCTTTAATGTATCACATAATTCGTTTGACCACTTCCCAATGGATTTTCCAATAATTAGAATTGAATCTGCTTAGAACCCCCATGGCATATGCAATGTCCGGTCTTGTGCTTTGAGCTAAATACAGTAGTGATCCTACGGCTTGCTGATAAGGAACGCGATGTAACACAAGGTTTTCCTCATCTGACAATTTATTTTCACATTTTTGCAGCTTTGAACCAGGTTCAAATGGATATGCAACCTGATTACAATGTTCCATACCAAATTTCTTGAGTATGTTTGGTGCATATTTGCTTTGATCAATACTAATCATCTCTTGTTTCCTGTTTCGTTTTATTCTCATGCCAAGACACCAACTAAGTTCACCAATATCTCTCATCTTAAACTGATTCTTTAATCCTTTCTTCAATTCTTTCTTCCACCTATTATTTCTATTAGAGAAAATGATCAAGTCGTCTACATAAACAGCTATAATGAGTATATTTTGTTTCTCAATTCTGAAGTAAATGCAAGAATCATATTCTCATTTCTTTACGTTCATTTTATGTAATATCACCTCTAATTTCATATTCCAAACGCCTGTTTTAGACCATAAATTGCCTTCTTCAGCTTGCAAACCTTCATCTCCTCCCCCTTCTTAACATAGCCTTCAGGTTGACAAATGTAAACTTCTTCATCGAGATCACCATATAGGAATGCAGTTTGAACATCCATATGTTGAATGTCAAGATCAAATTCAGCTGATAAAGCTAACTGGATGTGAAGTGAAGAATGACGAACAACAGGCAATATTGTTTCATGAAAGCCTATTCCTGGTATTTGGGAATAACCTTTCGCTACAAAACAAGCCTTATAATGTTCAATTTTACCATTTGACGTTTCTTTCACCTTGAACACCCATTTTGAATTAGTTACCTTCCTGTCTGGTGGTAAATCAATCAAAATCCATGTTTCATTTTCAAGTAAAGATTTATATTAATTATCTAAGGCTTCCTTCCATTTTTCGCAGTCATCACAATTCATTGCTTCTTCATACGAATTTGGTTCAGAAATACAAGCAAGACAAGCAAAATCATCATTAAAATATTTAGTATTTGGTTTTCTTTCACATGATGATTTTCTAATTTCTGGTTGCATTTCTGGCTGCGCAACTTCCTTGTGAGTATGTACGTCGCTGAATAAATGGTCTCTAAAAATGTGTGTTCCTGGCAATATGGTGTGTTGCGTATTTGATTAAAAAGACAACTTTATAATCTCACAGAGGACTAATTAGAGTCAATATCTAATAGGTTATGGGCCTAGGAGAGATTAGTGAACTTTCCATACCAAAGAAATAAACTGATAAATCAAGGTTACATAATTTTTGTGTGTGTTAAACATGTTGTTTAACTATCTGAACATATTCAAGATGGCTTTGGGTGGACAATCACTGTATAATTTTGAAAAGTGGACTGGTATGACAAACTACAATGACTGGAAATTCGCGATGGAATGGACCTGAAACATGAGGGACTATGGGACACAATTGCTGGCACTGACGAAGATGAGAAGAATGTACAGAATGTACAGAAATCGAAATTATGTTTATCTGTAAATTCATCTGCGTATCCAAAACTTTGTGGAGCAACGACTGCTAAAGAAGCATGGCAAAATTTACAATCTGCATTATGATAAGAGTTTATCTAGTTATATTGGGCTGTTACAATGCTTAATGAATGTACGATTGGCTTCTGAGAAAAATATGGAGGCATATTTGTTGAAAATTATGCCACTTGCTCAACAAATTCGAAGCATTGGTAATACAATGGACGATGATTTTGTAGTTGCAATTATGCTAAGTGGACTTCCAGCAGATTTCCAACACTTGATTATGGCAATTGAGATTTGGGTGTCAAGATTAGTAGTGATTTAGTAAATCAGCGATTAATTCAAGAATCGATGAAACGTCAGTTTGCATCCACAAATGAGACCACAGATTCGGCACTGGCAGCTAGTAAGCAGGACAGTAAACACTAGAAGACGAATATCCGACATGATGTGCGAAATATCAAGCCTTTTAAGTGTTATAAATGTCAGAAACCTGGTCACAAGGCGAATGAGTGTAGAACAAAGAAGAAACCAAATAAATTTTCAAATTCTGCGAATGCAGTGAGAACTCAAAATGAAACTGTGTTAATGGCTCTAACTGCATCTTCGCATCATAGTGATGGCTGGTATGTGGATTCCGGGTGTTCACGACACATGATGGATCAAAGAGACTTGTTCAGCACTTTCCAATTGACCACAGCTGCTAAAGTGACAGTAGCAGATAATAGCAATCTTCAGGCTATTGGAGAAGGCAATGTTCATCTTCAAGTTACTTGTGACAACATGAATAAACAGATAACCGCTAATGATGTTGCTTATGTTCCAAGCCTTGCTTACAACCTACTGTCGGTTAGTCAGATGACAAGACGTGGATTGTGTGTATCGTTTGACAATGTGCAGTGCGGTGTATACAATAAAAGTGATGTAATTGTTTCTGGAACACCAGTAGCAACTGCAACTCAAATAAATGGTATGTATCAATTAGATGAAGTGCATCATTACACGAATGTTGTAAAAATTGAAAGTTATGAATTGTGGCATCGAAGATTGGTACATTTGAATCGTGTAAGCATGCATTTATTAAAAGAAAAAATGGCTGATGGACTGAACTGGATGAACGTCAATTTAGATCTGTGTATTCCCTGCATAAAAGGTAAACAGTCTCGACAAACTTTTCCTAAAACATCAAGTAGAAGCGCAAAAGATCTACTTGACATTGTGCATTCTGATGTTTGTGGACCAATGAGCATGGCTTCGTGGGGAGGATCACGATACCTTCTCACTTTTACGGATGATCTGTCAAGAAAATCTTTTCGTTATATGCTAAAATCAACAACAGAAGTCTGTGACATATTCATCGAATTCAAAGCACAAGTAGAAAATGAAACTGGCTGAAAAATCAAAATACTTCGAACAGACAATGGAAAAGAGTTCGTCAATCGGCGCATTAAGTTATTTTTAAAGACAAATGGAATTCAACATGAAACAACACCTCCTTACACACCAGAACAGAATGGTGTTGCAAAACGCTTAAATCGGACAATCATTGAAAAAGCAAGAACAATGTTAACAGCTGCAGGTCTAAGTAGACAATTTTGGGCTGAAGCTGTAAACACAGCAATTTATTTGAAGAATTGATCTCCAACAAAAGCTATTAAGAATGTCACTCCTGAGGAATTATGGAGTAGTCGTCGGATAAATCTGAGTCATTTACGAATCTTTGGATGTCGAGCATTTGTAAATATACCAAAAGAAAAAAAAGGATGAAATTAGAAGACAAATCTAAGGAACTTATCTTTGTTGGATATGCGAAGATTCTAAAGCATATCATCTGATTGATCCAAATTCGCCAAAGACAATTGTGAAAGCCCATGATGTGCAATTCATCGAAAATTCAAAGTGCACTTGTGGAAACAGTATTCCAAAAAGTAACCCAATTGACGATGATCGTATAGACAGTCATCAACTAGTGCCAGCACCTAACATCACTGAAGAGGCAACTGAACTGACACAGCCCGCTGAAGTTGACAGAAATGCAGTTTATCTTGAATTAGCACAAAGTGACACTGAAAAAACAGTAAATAGCAACGTAAATAGTCACACGGAAGTTGCGCAGCCAGAAATGCAACCAGAAATTAGAAAATCATCATGTGAAAGAAAACCAAATACAAAATATTTTAATGATTTTGCTTGTCTTGCTTGTATTTCTGAACCAAATTCGTATGAAGAAGCAATGAATTGTGATGACTGTGAAAAATGGAAGGAAGCCTTAGATAATTAATATAAATCTTTACTTGAAAATGAAACATGGATTTTGATTGATTTACCACCAGACAGGAAGGTAACTAATTCAAAATGGGTGTTCAAGGTGGAAGAAACGTCAAATGGTAAAATTGAACATTATAAGGCTTGTTTTGTAGTGAAAGGTTATTCCCAAATACCAGGAATAGACTTCCATGAAACAATCTTGCCTGTTGTTCGTCATTCTTCATATCACATCCAGTTAGCTTTATCAGCTGAATTTGATCTTGACATTCAACATATAGATGTTCAAACTGCATTCCTATATGGTGATCTCGATGAAGAAGTTTACATTTGTCAACCTGAAGGCTATGTTAAGAAGGGGGAGGAGATGAAGGTTTGCAAGCTGAAGAAGCTGGTCTAAGACAGGCGTTTGGAATATGAAATTAGAGGTGACATTACATAAAATGAACGTAAAGAAATGAGAATATGATTCTTGCATTTACTTCAGAATTGAGAAACAAAATATACTCATTATAGCTGTTTATGTAGACGACTTGATCATTTTCTCTAATAGAAATAATAGGTGGAAGAAAGAATTGAAGAAAGGATTAAAGAATCAGTTTAAGATGAGAGATATTGGTGAACTTAGTTGGTGTCTTGGCATGAGAATAAAACGAAACAGGAAACAAGAGATGATTAGTATTGATCAAAGCAAATATGCACCAAACATACTCAAGAAATTTGGTATGGAACATTGTAATCAGGTTGCATATCCATTTGAACCTGGTTCAAAGCTGCAAAAATGTGAAAATAAATTGACAGATGAGGAAAACCTTGTGTTACATCGCGTTTCTTATCAGCAAGCCGTAGTATCACTACTGTATTCAGCTCAAAGCACAAGACCGGACATTGCATATGCTGTGGGGGTTCTAAGCAGATTCATTTCTAATTATTGGAAAATCCACTGGGAAGTGGTCAAACAAATTATGTGATACATTAAAGGCACAGTCAATGTAGGACTAACTTTTCGAAAAAGTGGAACAACTGAAATTGAAGGTTTCTGTGATGCTGATCATGCATCAGACCTCCATCAGTGGCTATCAACGACCGGCTATATCTTCAAGTTAGCTGGGACAGCAGTTTCCTGGACTTCAAAACAACAATAAACTGTCGCTCTATCAACTACAGGAGCTGAGTATATGGCTCTATCAGTAGCAGCACAAGAAGTGGTATACCTTCAAGGACTGCTTCGTGAATTGTGTGTTACGCATAGTGAAAAACCAGTAAGTGTATGCTGTGATAATAGAGGTGCCATTGCACTGAGTCACAATGGTGTGCATCACGCTTGAACAAAACACATTGACATGAGGCACCACTATATTCGTCATTTAATTAAAACAGGAAAATTCAGTGTGAAATCTGTAAACGCCGATAAGCAGCAAGCTGATGTTTTGACAAAGGCACTGCCTAAAGGTAAACATCAGTGGTGCTGTCAAGCTGTGGGACTTTCAGAGTTCACGAATTGACATCTCGAGAACTTGTGGGGGTGTTGGGAACATTCATATTTTACTCTTTAATGTGTTATATGTATGGTAGTTTATGTTTTCTCCTTGATCTTCGTTATGTACATCGCTGAATAAATTGTCTCTAAAAATGTGTGTTCCTGGCAATGTGGTGTATTGCATATTTGATTAAAAGGTCAACTTTATAATCTCACAGAGGACTAATTAGAGTCAATATCTATTAGCTCTACAAACTATCAAACATACAGGACAGTCTTCTTACTATGACAAAGAATATAAGGAAGAATAGGCTTTATTTTCCATATAGATAGAAGGCTCAGCAAAAATAAGAATAAAAAAGCAGAGATAAGATATGAGAAATAATAAATGCGAGCATCTAGTTCTTCAGCTGCATTGCATAAGTCAAGTTGGTATCTAACAATCCAGACACAGGACTTTTCACTTCAGATGAATGCAGTAGGACAGAACTTTTGTCTAAATTTGCTGCTTCATGTCAGGGAGCTGGGAAACAAGGTATTGAAGATTTTGTGACTGCAGAACTAATATCTATGTTAGAGAGATAGCTGATTTTCAATCGGCTCTGTTTATATCCTTTAGAATGGGCAGAAGTGCTTGGTTACAAATTTGATCTTCTCCTTTCAATAACTTCATCATCAGATTTTAAAGAAGTCATGAAATGAGCATGCTGATGCTATTAAATCAACTTTTAATAACAATACTCTCACAATTCTGACCATTGATTGTTACAATTACTTATTGCATTACATATTAGGAAATCAAGGAAAAAAGTCTTTACAGTAATTGTTTCATTCAGAGACAGAAAGCAGCTCACTGATACTCAAAAATTTGCTTTTGTAAACAGCAAGCACAAGTTGTCTGGATTGCATTTGCAAGGTAGGGAAAGTAGAAAAAGGAAAAGAATTAATGAACACAGGTAGAAAGTATAAGCATTCTTAAATAGCATGAAAAATCAGTTCTGAAACAAAGAAATACCCCTACAAAGTGAGAGGGCAATGCACCAAACACATTGCATTGCAATATTGATGTATGAAGTATGAAGCAGAGAAGTGAGTAATGAAGAAAGGACAACAGTAAAATATAAGTGAGTTAAACGAAATTTCTGAGAAACAGCATAGCAATCGCAAACAGTGCAATAAGAAACACACAAATCAAAGAAACATTAAACCCTTGCTGTAAAGGTTTAGAAAGCAATACTGACATGGGACAGGAATGTTTATACAATGGGTACACAAAGACTGCAGAACACAACATGTGAATTGACAATATAAGGCAGAGAGCTTGAAGAAAGATAAAAAAAATAAGGGACTGAAGGAAGAAAGATTAGGGGTTAACACCCAGCTGATGACTATGTCATTAGAGAGAATTAGAGGCTCAAAATTTGGGGAAAGATAGCAGATGTTCCATTTCCAAGTTTGCATTAAGGGATTTCAGGAAATTACAGTATACCTAAATCTGGACGACTAGACAGCAATTTGAGAATATACATCCACTTTTTTATCATTTACAAATTAGATATACAAAGTGTATTTGAAAGCAAAATATTCCAGATCATTAATAGTCCTCACATGTCCCTTTTCAAACAGCTGAAAGAAATGCAGAAAACAGTGCTAATGTTGTTCATCAGAGAAGGAAACATGAGGAAAAGCATTTTAATGCTTCTGAAATTGAAAACATGCTTGTATTTTATTTTAATGAACTATGAAAATAGCTTTCATGAAGTGATGACCATGAACTCACACAGCTCCGTCTGTTATATTTCTTGGACCAAAGATGAGAAAAAGTTAAAAATCACATCTTGGTGCAAAGTATCAGAGAAAGCTAATGGCAAGAGCAACTTACTGCCTAAAAATAGTCTCCATAATGGATCCTTTATGAAAATAGGAATGGCTGAACCAATTTCAAAGCAAGATTCACATTTCATTACAATGACAGGTATTAAATATGGGGCAAATGTTGCCAACAAAAAATGTACACAACAGGCTATGATAAAAGTCAATCTGTTACCACAATCTTTATTTTATACGCACATCCACTGGCTCACAATCACACTGTCACCTTGTGCTAAGTCTGTCCCCAAAGACAAACATTTTAGGGTGGCAGGGGATTGGGTGGTGGGGTGGGGAAGATGAGAACATTAAGAAACAAGGGCTCTTGGGTAATGCAGCTATCAAAGCATGTAATCAGGATATGATGTTTTTAAAATTTTTGTTATTGTATGAAATGAAAGATGTAGCATTGTGTACAACTTTAGATTTGAATAACAAAATACACTATAAAGGAGCAAAAATAAATATCACTTTAATGCCATTAACAGCAACCTTGTACTTTAAAAACTTCAGTTTTACAGGAGAATGAAAAAAAATCATCTTTATCTCAATATCAAACAAATGTAAAATTATTATTGTCTTCACACACTTCATTAATAACACATTAGATGAAACAATGGGAAAATTAATTTCAAGCCATATATTAAATAAAAATTGACATACGATGTTGCTGTATGAACAACCTGACATACAAGGTTGCAGTTCAAGACCACTGACTTGATATTTAAATACTACACTGATGACCACAGATCAGTGTTATCCAAATGGGATGAATTTTCATTTCAGAGTATTTATGACTTTTTTCTGTTCAGTTTGCACATATAGTTCATATTTCGAATACTGCAAGCACAGTCATTCGTAATTTATGCAAAATGTAGGACAGACAGCTCCCTGGGTAAGGTGGGAATCTCTTGAAACGTTCAGCAGCCAACAAGTAGTTGGTGCCCTGTGTGTTTTGCTATGTACTGTGTTGTGGTTATGCTTTAAGATGACTTATGTGCAAATGATGTTTGTTGACTCCAATGAAAGTACATTGAAATGTACAGATGATTACAGACAAAGACGGGCACATGCCTCGCCTTCCCCTCCTCCCCCTCAAATCTGAAGTACAGTGTTTTCATTAATACATTGAGTGGATAGCCCTCAATTTTCTGGTATATAGTAAGTTTTTTGTGTTAACTACAAAATTTAGTTCTTGCAGTGCAAGATTTCTTGGGACTGACCAAATCGTTTACATAAAAAAATGGGGATTTTAAAATCTTGCAGCCTCCTGGAAAAAAATTATGTGCACCCCCACAGGAGGCACTAAAAGTAAGATCAAAATTCTATACAGAATAAGATAATTTTTGACACTGGAAAAGAGAGAAGCAGAGGGGGTTTGAGTTAAGAAATTCCATGACAGAAGTGAGAGTATGACATGGGGCATCAACATGATGCAGCATCCACTTGTTTGCAGTGTCTGGTTTCACTCGATTCACCCTTTTCCCGAGCTTTTCAAGAACATCTTTGTAAAACACTTGGTTGACAATTTGCCAAATCTTTTATGTGCAATACCCATACTGTCAAAAAAGCAAATCGGCTTTGTTTTTATCTTTGATTTGCTCATTTGAGCTCTTTTTGGTTGAGGAGATGTCTCAGTGTGCCACTTTGTCTCAGGATCACACTAAAAAATCCAGGGGTCATCACCAGTGATCACACAATTGAACCATTTGTTGTCACTGGCGGTCTTTTCAAGATCAACACGTTTGTTTCTTCGACTGTCTTTCTGCTCAGTTGTGAGGTTTTTCGGCATTATTTTGGCACAAACCTTTCTCAAGTGCAAAACTTCAGTCATAATTTGATGTACGGTGAAAGTATTTATGTTTAACAGGTCACCCGCCATCCTTATTGTTAAATGTTGGTCTGATCTCATAAGACCATGCACGTGTTCGACACTTTTATCGGTTTTTTAAGTCGACTGCCACCATGAGCAAGGTTCATCTTCAACGCATTCTCAGCCTTCCAAAAATGATTTGTGCCAGAAAAAACTTGTGCTCTTGACAAGGAATGTTCCCATTGGGCTGTTTCTACTTTTCGAAAATCACACTTGTGGATTCCCCAAGTTTAGCACAAAATTCAGTGGCATAATGTTGCTCTAAATCCCACTGTTCCATTTCTGTACCACATAACAAAAACACAACTCCACTAATGGCACTCTCAAAAATCAAGTGATGGCTATACAGAGCTGACTCGAACTGAGCGTCTGGAAGGCATGAACACACCGGTCTACACAAATAGAACAACACAGCATTGCCCAGCTGCTCGTAGTACTGTCAGTCTCATTACTTTTCTGTCATACCTTGTATTGCCTAGAGGTAAAAACTCAGTTTCTCAAGCAGAAATGCAAAATCTTCCCATGACGTCCTCCAGAAATTTGCAAACACAGTGCTCCTATCACTTTGTATTTGTAACATATAATACCTTTGTCAGGTGAGACTTGTAGACTCTGAGGAAGAGCAGCCACAAAATATTATATAATAAATTATGTTTCTCAGTAATGAATTACAGAATTTAAATTATCAGGATGCATTTTCAATACTTTGCCGCGGATTTAAATGATGACAGTCATAATTTTTGGTACTGTTGATTGCACCTTGAAATTCCAGTTATAGTCAAGATAGTATAAGAGGATCCCTAACAGCTTGCAGCACTGTTGCCAGCTTTCAACTGTGAAGCAGTAATGGCTGCAGGCAGAAACAGTAGCCATCTATAGAGCTGTGACAACAGAGAGACAATACCGTAGAGATGTTTACAAAATTACATTACTCTATTGCTTAAGGTGGGTCTGCAAAGCTGCCACTCCCTGCCCATTGCTGTTGTCAGAGATCAATGTACATCGACTTAACTATAGCTCCACATAGTGGACGTTAGGGATCATGGCTTCTGCGGGGTACAGAGCTCTTATGGTTCTCCTGTAGGCAGTTCATTCAGCCTAACCAACCTTTCACATTTTATTGTTTACAATGAAATGGAATCCACAAAGTGAGTGAACCTCAGTTATCTAATCCCTCGGTATCTTTCGGATGCTTTCATGCATCACTGATCAATGTTTAATATTAATATTTAGATTGCGTGAAGATGGTTTTTCATTTCCAGAATCGGCAACTCTATCCACTTTAGGAATCGAATGCTAAGTTTGCAATTGTCTCGCTAGAGTGACTAGAACATGGTAACATAAGTGGGACTGTCTAGCAAGAGTTTCACAACTGATTAGAGGAAATAAGCATGTTAAACATGTCTCATTACCTTTACATGCTAATAATTTCCTTGATTGTTGACAACAATTGAGGGATAAAGTGTTTTATTTTTCCTTGTTTGCTTACAATGTTCAAGAGGTAAAGTGTGTTATTAGCAAATTTCTTTTTATGAGTGTATTGTGCCTGAATTCTTGCATGTTGTATTTTATTTTCTTACAAATACCTGTAGCACTCCACAAGTCTGGAAACAACACAGTATGAATTCAGAGTGCAATTTATTAGGCAAAAATTCGGAACATGAACTTAAGGTGTAAGCGGAGGAACTTGGTGCACCCTGACCTGATCTGAACATCAATCCAGAACAGACACAGTACAAATACAGGGAAGAATAAGTACATAATTTCAACAGAGCAAGGTATTTGTATGATAACACATTTAGGCGTAGTTATCATGCTTCCTGACATTTTAATGCAACAAACCATAATAAAAGTGACTAGCTTGACAAGATCTTTAATGAAGTGTAGCACTTGAGTACCTAATTACATAATATACAAGTATGAATAAACCAAAAACCATGGCAAGTTAGCTTTGTAAATGCTTAAATCAGTACGTCGGCTCCTGGATTTGCTTCTGTCAGCCAATTAGAAAAATCACTATCTCATTGCACAAACTAATAAATGCTATGGATTGAACTCACACAAAAAATATTAAATGTCTCAACCACAGGATCGAAAACATGAAAAACATTAAGCTAACATATACTACAGTAAAGATGGCTCCGAAATGCATAATTTTGTTGTGATAAAGTGTTGGAAAATGTGACATTGGCAGCTAAATATGTCACCTACAGATCTTACCTTGGAGATCACTTTTGGTGTTATTTGTAGCTGATTATGAAAAGGAAGTGAGATACAGACTGTAAAATTTTAAAAGCGTCCTGGCACCATACTTCCAATGAATAAATGGTACAGCCTTCTCCAGTACAGAAACTACAAACTGCACCTGACCTCTGTTAATTAAATACTGTTTAACTTGTACTAGCCTTTGTTTTTTCTACTTGTCACCTTTCATCACACTAAACACAGCACAAACTGTTAAACAAGGAAGTGGATCCATAGCAGACTGCTTGAAGAATGAGGCAATTGGTATACACATGAGTGAGTATAAGTACAGTACATTCTTGGCCCAAAATTTGTACAAGCACTTTTATTCTCGAGCACCTATGCTGGATACAAGGAAAGAGGCATCATGTGGACATACATAGATTTCATGGCTATTTAGTGTGTTCTGTCATTGACATGTTGTCTTCTTTTCTACATACTGCTGTTCTATTCCATGAATTAAATGTAAGGCTTCTAATTTAATGCTATTTAAATTTGTTATTGCTACATTTTTGATTTCAGTGTGCATAAGAGTATTTCATAAGTAGTAAAAGTAAATAATTAAAAATTAAAAACGTAAAACTACATTTAAAAGAAGTTGTTCTTAGTGTTAACAGATCCACAGAACACCATTTTGCAAACTGCTCATGTCTAACGACAATAGCATATAAGATGTCCATACACAATACAATATGCAAGCCCTGAAAACTGAAGAGAAAATGAAAAGCAGCCAACTGAGTAATGAGTCGAATAGATAAGACAAAATCACAACTTAAAGTGTCATCTCTTTTCTCACACTTCACACCAGACAAGGAATCTTGTAAATTGCAGATAGAAATAAGAAAAACATGAAAGTTGGGAATTAATGTAATGACTACAGCAACAGTAATAACAAAACCCAATATATGAAGAAAAATCAAATGAAAACAGAAAAGTGTGTTTCAAACCAATTTTTATGTGTGCATCCTCAATGAAACTTACCTAAATCGAATCTCTGAATTTTTTACTGAATTAAGCTTATAAATTTTTTCCATAGTCTTGAGTTTTTCAAGAGATAATGGTTTCTCTTCTAACAGCTGAGCCAGAAATTCTTTCACTTGCAAGGAACTCAGATTTTTAAGGTCTGTAGCAGAGAATGGACAAGATTCAGTTTCTGACCACTTCACCCATTTCTTGCAAAGGTCAGTACATGTTTCCTCCAGTGAAGTTTTGTAACTGCAAAAACAGAAACACCAGGGTTGTGACTGGACTTAACATACCACCAGCACATGTAAAAAATAAACACCATTTATAAATAGGAAGTATATACATATTTTGTTTGGTAAATTTTCTGTACTTACTCTGGTATGACTGGAGGCATTCCTGGCTTCTTTAACCATGTGTCCCAATCAACTTTCTTCAGATCCTCATTTTGAGCAAAGTATTCATACAAAAATTCCTTGAAATCATCTGTTCCAATTGACTTGTATTTGAATTTCTCAAGGTATGCTCTTAGAAATGGATCAAATTTCTCTGTAACATGCAGTTGTTTGAAGATACTAATGAAGGTCAAAAGAATATTTTTGTGAATTGTTCTGTTTATTTCTTGAGCACGTTTTTGTTTATTTATGTTTGTACAGTTTTGTATGTGCTTTTAGTAGTGTGATCGATGTGTGAATGTGGTCTAAAGTAAATATGTATATCATCGTTGTATTGATGAACACTGTACTGTACACCATAACAAAAACATAAATATTGCAAGTTGATGGCTTCTCAATATTTATTTGCCAAAGTCCTCATTCTCAGGAAACAGAGGAAGAGAAAGGACTACTAATGCAAAACTCTGAACTGAGACAGCCCCAGTTCTTAGTCCCACTTGTTATGACCATAACTTGGGTTCTTTGGTTGCTCTGGGAAATGGTTCATTGGAACTACAACATATGAAATATTAGTTCACTTTATTACAAGACTGATAAAAAGATTTACTTAACTTGATACAATCCTTTCCCCCACTTGACGCATACAATTACAACTCTTCTATTAAGTACAATATTCATTATTTTACAAAATTACATTTCTGTCTGAGACTCGACTAACTCTTTAGTCCTACTTGGTAATGTTGATTGCTTCAGTCGAGGTAATGAACCGGGGGAGAGTGCTTCCAAGTTTGGCTCTTTATTGACCTTGAGGCATGGTGCCTTATATCGCTCCTGTCTAGAGCCTGTGTATTGGGAGAATGACTCATACGTGCAGAGTGACAGGTGGTCTGAAGTGGGTTCAGTCGAGTACGTAGATCTAATTTTCATCTGCTAGAGGTCAGTAGTGCACAGGACTAAACAGAAAGAACCAATGTATATGTAGTTAAGAATTTTGACCATCAGAGTCCAGGAGTGCACAGAGACCTTCAAGAAACAGGTCAAGAGAATGTTTTAGTGAATTGTTCTGTTCATTTCTTGAACGCTTCTTTGTTTATTTATGTTTGTACAGTTTTGTATGTGCTTTTAGTAGTGTGATCGATGTGTGAATGTGGTCTAAAGTAATTATGTATGTCATCGTTCTATTGATGAACACTGTACGAACTAGTGTGAGGAAGTTTTAAGACAATGTGAATGCAGACGACGGGGAATTTTGTATTATAGTATGATAAGTAAGTCTATGGTAAAAGGAAAGCTTATTTGAGTGCAAATAAAAATAGTTAAAAATGTAACAAAATATCAGAATGTTAAATATTTTTTCGGTAAAAAGTACAGTTCAGAGTGTGTTATTTGTTGATTCGTTAGGCATGAAAAGCACGGACAAACACTGGAGAATAATGTTGTTCTATTGGCCATAAAGATTACTGACCAAGAACGGAGTATTCTTTGTGCATCTTTTCTCTTGGAGATAGAGAATGCTTACAGTAATCTAAAGGGGTTGGAGGCCAGCCTTTCAATGGTATGGTCGTATGTAGTATGAGCTCCAAAGGAAGTTTTAATTTGCCGGTCTTAGTTGTGCTACATGTTTCAAAAGTGTTTTAAAATGAAGGCATACTTATTCCAGTGTGTCTTTTAGAAAGTGCGAATATTTTTAAATAATTTTGTGTATGAGAAAAGACAATAATTCCGCTTGGCATATAGAGCAGATCAGTGGCTACAAACTTGAGTGCATTAGACACTGATGAATCTAATAGTATGGCGAGCATTTTCATTTAAGAACAATCTGTGCTTAGTAGCTGTTCAGATTTCGGGAAATACATTACCATAAACATGCTAACATGAATGAAAGGGTTTGTGCATTACTGTGTTAAGATTAGCACGGGCTTGGCAATGAACGTGTACATCTCTAGGTTCAAAATATACCAAGTTTTGCTAGTATTTCCACCTTTCATTCAAAATTAAGACCTTTTCCCGATTCTTAGAATAGTTACGTTGGATGCAGCCTGGTGCGAGCTGCACTATGGATGGTTTCTGCTCGGCTTTCCTACCAGCGATCTGCTGCAACGAGTTCACAGGTAGGGGCAGGTAATGGACGAATGAAACCACACCGCTGCAACCTTCACACGAGGATGCTGCTGTGCTGAGAGAGAGGATAGCCTCTCCCATTTGTCACTGTGGATTGCAGTGAGATATTGCTCATGTCTGTGGTATCAATGGGTGTTGCTGACTGTGGTGTGGCACCACAATTTTTGGATGATACCACAATTACGGCAGCTAGCATAATTGTTGTGGTTTCTTTTTATGTTATGCTTTGTTTCTCTGTACTGGTATTTTATTCTTTGTTTTCCTCACCTGAGTACTTGATGCTAACAGTGGAAGTGAGCAATAAAGTGATCAAATCATTACAATCTTGCAAAGCAAAATCTGCACTGCATTTTAATTGAAAAAGTGTGAACATGTTCAATGCTGGATTGCACATCTGTTAGCATTGTAGCCATACTGCTTGTAGGGGTGATGCTGAACCAGCGTAATTACCATTTTCCACACCTAGTTGAGAATCACTTTTTTTTATTTTGAACCAGGTATAAGAAACTGAATCAGCAAAATAGAGAGGGGTGAGGTTTTGTAAGGCAGGTGGAAACTGTACACCAATTGCGTGAATTGTAGCAGAATCTCTGCCTGCTAAATCATTGCCTGCAAAAGGCAAGATCTAGTTACATATTTGAGTCTCACTTCAGAACACAGTTTTAACTTGTCAGAAGAGTTAATATTTTCCATATAGAAAGAGTCTCACATGGGAAATGCATGCATTATGCATTTTGCAAATTGATGCATACCCTTACAAAAGGAACAGGTCAGAACAAACTGTAATTTGAGAAATGAAATCTGCAAGAAATTTCAAGTAGAAACTAAGAAAAATTGCCTGGCAGTCAATAGTGACTGGATAAAAAGCTGGTTAAGGTATCAGATTATGACTATACCAAACTCTTCATCTCAGTAAAATTCTACAGGTACTTAGTACACTAACAGTCTATTGTCCAACAATGATTATTACTTCAGAGAGAGGACAGTCAACTGTTTAAAGAAACATTCTTTTTAGTGGGTATTTACTTAAGTGAATATAGGTAGAGCAAAGGAAAATAATGCAAGTAATTACATAATGCCAATATGATACAATAGTGTGATTTTAAAAAAAATCTAGAATGTGCAGGAAAAGGGAAACTGCTTGAACTGGTGAAAAATGAGGAAAATAGATGTTACCAAAAGGATGATCAAATATAAAGATGGTTAGTGTCACCAGAAGGGAAGCCAGCGCCTACAGTTATGTTCAGTATAAGGAATAAAAAAAAGACTGGTGAACTTTGCAGAGTTCAGAACTATTCAAAACTGCATAATTAGCAAAAAATGATGTAGATTGCTGTCACACACAAAATATGGCATGTCATCCTCAGTCCATTCACTCTTATTCAGTTCTACACAACAGTTACACAAATGTAAGATGTTTAACTACATCTACGTACTGACCAGTGCCTAAGTTCATTGATTTCCAGAAGCCACTTCACATGGGTATTACCTGCAGCACGATCAAACTAGATGTATGGGGCAGATTTTGTGTTGAACAGATTAGATTAGGACTTGTTCCATAGATCACGAATATGACACTTCGTAATGATGTGGAACATGTCAGGTTAATAAAAGGTGTCTATACAAGATATTACCTTACACAAAATATTACATGACACTTTTTTTGTGGGGGGTGGGGAAATTACCCACTTACTATATCAAAAAATTCATCTAATGAGTAGAAGGAGTTGCCATTCGGAAATTCTTTTGATTTCCTTTTAAATGTTATATGGCTATCTGTCAGACTTTTGGTGCTATTAGGCAAGTGACCAAAGACTTTTGTGGCAGCATAATTTATGCCCTTCTGAGCCAAAGTTAGATTTAACCTTGAGTAGTGAAGATCATCCTTCCTCCTAGTGTTGTAGCCATGTACACTGCCATTACTTTTGAATTCGTTTGGATTGTTAATAACAAATTTCATAAGTGAATATATATATACCATCTTCCCAAAATTCACAAACCCAATCATCCCGGCCGTCCCATTGTAGCTGGTTACCAAGCCCCACAGAACGCATCTCTGCCTACGTAGATCAACACCTTCAACCCATTACATGTAGTCTCCCATCCTTCATCAAAGACACCAACCACTTTCTCGAACGCCTGGAATCCCTACCCAGTCTGTTACCCCCGGAAACCATCCTTGTAACCATTGATGTCACTTCCTTATACACAAATATTCCGCATGTCCAGGGCCTCGCTGCGATGGAGCACTTCCTTTCACGCCGATCACCTGCCGCCCTACCTAAAACCTCTTTCCTCATTACCTTAGCCAGCTTCATCCTGACCCACAACTTCTTCACTTTTGAAGGCCAGACATACCAACAATTAAAGGGAACAGCCATGGGTACCAGGATGGCCCCCTCGTACGCCAACCTATTCATGGGTCGCTTAGAGGAAGCCTTCTTGGTTACCCAGGCCTGCCAACCCAAAGTTTGGTACAGATTTATTGATGACATTTTCATGATCTGGACTCACAGTGAAGAAGAACTCCAGAATTTCCTCTCCAACCTCAACTCCTTTGGTTCCATCAGATTCACCTGGTCCTACTCTAAATCCCATGCCACTTTCCTTGACGTTGACCTCCACCTGTCCAATGGCCAGCTTCACACGTCCGTCCACATCAAACCCACCAACAAGCAACAGTACCTCCATTATGACAGCTGCCACCCATTCCACATCAAACGGTCCCTTCCCTACAGCCTAGGTCTTCGTGGCAAACGAATCTGCTCCAGTCCGGAATCCCTGAACCATTACACGAACAACCTGAAAACAGCTTTTGCATCCCGTAACTACCCTCCCGACCTGGTACAGAAGCAAATAACCAGAGCCACTTCCTCATCTCCTCAAACCCGGAACCTTCCACAGAAGAACCCCAAAAGTGCCCCACTTGTGACAGGATACTTTCCGGGACTGGATCAGATTCTGAATGTGGCTCTCCAGCAGGGATACGACTTCCTCAAATCCTGCCCTGAAATGAGATCCATCCTTCATGAAATCCTCCCCACTCCACCAAGAGTGTCTTTCCGCCGTCCACCTAACCTTCGTAACCTCTTAGTTCATCCCTATGAAATCCCCAAACCACCTTCCCTACCCTCTGGCTCCTACCCCTGTAACCGCCCCCAGTGTAAAACCTGTCCCATGCACCCTCCCACCACCACCTATTCCAGTCCTGTAACCCGGAAGGTGTACACGATCAAAGGCAGAGCCACGTGTGAAAGCACCCACGTGATTTACCAACTGACCTGCCTACACTGTGAAGCGTTCTATGTGGGAATGACCAGCAACAAACTGTCCATTCGCATGAATGGACACAGGCAGACAGTGTTTGTTGGTAATGAGGATCACCCTGTGGCTAAACATGCCTTGGTGCACGGCCAGCACATCTTGGCACAGTGTTACACCGTCCGGGTTATCTGGATACTTCCCACTAACACCAACCTGTCAGAACTCCAGAGATGGGAACTTGCCCTTCAGCATATCCTCTCTTCTCGCTATCTGCCAGGCCTCAATCTCCGCTAATTTCTAATTTCAATCTGCCGCCACTCATACCTCACCTGTCTTTCAACATCATCTTTGCCTCTGTACTTCCGTCCTGACTGACATCTCTGCCCAAACTCTTTGCCTTTACAAATGTCTGCTTGTGTCTGTGTATGTGTGGATGGATATGTGTGTGTGTGCAAGTGTATACCAGTCCTTTTTTCCCCCTAAGGTAAGTCTTTCCGCTCCCGGGATTGGAATGACTCCTTACCCTCTCCCTTAAAACCCATATCCTTTTGTCTTTCCCTCTCCTTCCCTCTTTCCTGACGAGGCAACCACTGGTTGCGAAAGCTAGAATTTTGTGTGTATGTTTGTGTTTGTTTGTGTGTCTATCGACCTGCCAGCGCTTTTGTTTGGTAAGTCTCATCATCTTTGTATGTATATATATATATATATATATATATATATATATTTAAAAACAAAGATGATGTGACTTACCAAATGAAAGTGCTGGCAGGTCCTTCCCTCTTTCCTGATGAGGCAACAGTTTGTTGCGAAAGCTTGAATTTTGTGTGTATGTTTGTGTTCGTTTGTGTGTCTGTCGACCTGCCAGCACTTTCATTTGGTAAGTCACATCATCTTTGTTTTTAGGTATATATATATATATATATATATATATACACCTAAAAACAAAGATGATGACATATTTAAATATGTCTGCTTGTGTCTGTATATGTGTGGATAAATATGTGTGTGTGTGCGAGTGTAAACCCGTCCTTTTTTCCCCCTAAGGTAAGTCTTTCCGCTCCCGGGACTGGAATGACTCCTTACCCTCTCCCTTAAAACCCACATCCTTTCGTCTTTCCCTCTCCTTCCCTCTTTCCTGATGAGGCAACAGTTTGTTGCGAAAGCTTGAATTTTGTGTGTATGTTTGTGTTCGTTTGTGTGTCTGTCGACCTGCCAGCACTTTCATCTTTGTTTTTAGGTGTATATATATATATATATATATATATATATATATATATATATATAAAAAGAAAGATGATGAGACTTACCAAACAAAAGCGCTGGCAGGTCGATAGACACACAAACAAACACAAACATACACACAAAATTCTAGCTTTCGCAACCAGTGGTTGCCTCGTCAGGAAAGAGGGAAGGAGAGGGAAAGACAAAAGGATATGGGTTTTAAGGGAGAGGGTAAGGAGTCATTCCAATCCTGGGAGCGGAAAGACTTAACTTAGGGGGAAAAAAGGACAGGACAGACAAATGTCTGCTTGTTGCTGTGTATGTGCGGATGGATATGTGTGTGTGTGCGAGTGTATACCTGTCCTTTTTTCCCCCTAAGTTAAGTCTTTCCGCTCCCGGGATTGGAATGACTCCTTACCCTCTCCCTTAAAACCCAAATCCTTTTGTCTTTCCCTCTCCTTCCCTCTTTCCTGACGAGGCAACCGTTGGTTGCGAAAGCTAGAATTTTGTGTGTATGTTTGCATTTGTTTGTGTGTCTATCGACCTGCCAGCGCTTATGTTTGGTAAGTCTCATCATCTTTCTTTTTAGATATATTTTTCCCACGTGGAATGTTTCCCTCTATATATATATATATATATTAGAGGGAAACATTCCATGTGGGAAAAATATATCTAAAAACAAAGATGATGTAACAAAGCATTGGCATGTTGATAGACACACAAACAAACAAACAAACACAAACACACACACAAAATTCAAGCTTTCGCAACCAACGGTTGCTTCGTCAGGAAAGATGGAAGGAGAGGGAAAGACAAAAGGATGTGGGTTTTAAGGGAGAGGGTAAGAAGTCATTCCAATCCTGTGAGCGGAAAGACTTACCTTAGGAGAAAAAAGAGGACAGGTATACACTCGCGCGCGCACACACACACACATATCGATCCGCACATATACAGACACAAGCAGACATTTGTAAAGGCAAAGAGTTTGGGCAGAGATGTCAGTCAAGGCGGAAGTACAGAGGCAAAGATGTTGTTGAATGACAGGTGAGGTATGAGTGGCGGCAACTTGAAATTAGCAGAAGTTGATGCCTGGTGGGTAACGGGCAGAGACGATATACTGAAGGGCAAGTTCCCATCTCCTGAGTTCTAACATGTTGGTGTTAGTGGGAAGTATCCAGATAACCCAGACGGTGTAACACTGTGCCAAGATGTGCTGGTCGTGCACCAAGGCATGTTTAGCCACAGGGTGATCCTCATTACCAACAAACACAGTCTGCCTGTGTCCATTCATGAGAATGGACAGTTCGTTGCTGGTCATTCCCACATAGAAAGCTTTACAGTGTAGGCAGTCTGCCTTTGATCGTGTACACCTTTCGGTTTACAGGACTGGAGTAGGTGGTGGTGGGAGGGTGCATGGGACAGGTTTTACACCGGGGGCGGTTACAAGGGTAGGAGCCAGAGGGTAGGGAAGGTGGTTTGGGGATTTCATAGGGATGCCTACCCTCTGGCTCCTACCCTTGTAACTGCCCCCGGTGTAAAACCTGTCCCATGCACCCTCCCACCACCACCTACTCCAGTCCTGTAACCCGGAAGGTGTATACGATCAAAGGCAGAGCCACGTGTGAAAGCACCCACGTGATTTACCAACTGACCTGCCTACACTGTGAAGCTTTCTATGTGGGAATGACCAGCAACAAACTGTCCATTCGCATGAATGGACACAGGCAGACAGTGTTTGTTGGTAATGAGGATCACCCTGTGGCTAAACATGCCTTGGTGCACGGCCAGCACATCTTGGCACAGTGTTACATCGTCCAGGTTATCTGGATACTTCCCACTGACACCAACCTGTCAGAACTTCAGAGATGGGAACTTGCCCTTCAGTATATCCTCTCTTCCCGTTACCCACCAGGCATCAACCTCCACTAATTTAAAGTTGCCGCCGCTCATACCTCACCTGTCATTCAACAACATCTTTGCCCCTGTACTTCCGCCTTGACTGACATCTCTGCCCAAACTCTTTGCCTTTACAAATGTCTGCTTGTGTCTGTATATGTGCGGATCGATATATGTGTGTGTGTGTGTGTGTGTGTGTGTGTGTGCGCGCGAGTGTATACCTGTCCTCTTTTTTCCCCTAAGGTAAGTCTTTCCGTTCCCAGGATTGGCATGACTCCTTACCCTCTCCCTTAAAACCCACATCCTTTTGTCTTTCCCTCTCCTTCCCTCTTTCCTGATGAAGCAACCGTTGGTTGCAAAAGCTTGAATTTGGTGTTTGTGTTTGTTTGTGTATCTATCAACATGACAACGCTTTCGTTTGGTAAGTTACAGCATCTTTGTTTAGGCTACAGTGAGGATCCGTAGCTCTTTAAATAAGTGTCTGCAGGACGATCTTGGACGAGCTCCAGCAATTATTCTGGTTACACACTTTGTGTAATGAAAACTCTTTTACTCAATGCTGAGTTACCCCAGAATATGATGCCATACGAAAGCAGAGAATGAAAATAGGTGTGGTAAGCTAATTTACTGAGATGTATATCGCCAAAATTTGCAATGACCCTAATAGCATAAGTAGCTGAACTCAAAAGTTTCAGCAGATCTTCAGTGTGTTTTTTTCCAGTTCAACCCCTCATCAATGCATACACCTAGAAATTTTGAATATTCTACCTTAGTACCTTAGCTACCGATTTCTGATTGAAGTCTATATTTATTAATGGTGTCACTCCATTTACTGTGTGGAACTGTATATACTGTGTTTTGTCAAAGTTTGATGAGAGCACATTTGCAGAGAACCACTTAATGATTTTCTGAAAAACGTTGTTTACAATTTTATCAGTTAATTCTTGTCTGTTGGGTGTGATAGCTATACTTGTATCATCGGCAAAAAGTACCAGCTTTGCATCTTCGTGAATACAGAATGGCAAGTCATTAATATATATATTAAGAACAGCAGAGGACCCAAGACCGAACCTTGCGGCACCCCATTCTTGATTGTTCCCCAGTTTGAGAAATCACCAGTTTTTTTGCATATTATATGAACTGCTTATTTCAACTTTCTGCACTCTTCTAGTTAGGTATGATTTAAACCATTTGAGCGCTGTCCCATTCATACCACAGCACTTGAGCTTATCTAGAAGTATTCCATGATTTACACAATCAAAAGCCTTTGAGAGATCACAAAAAATCCTAACAGGTGACTTCCGGTTACTCAGAGCATTTAATATTTCATTAGTGAAAGTATATATAGCATTTTCCGTTGAAAAACCTTTCTGGAAACCAAACTGACAAGGCGACTGATGACCTCAGAAGTTAAGTCGCATAGTGCTCAGAGCCATTTCAACCAAACTGACATTTTGTTAAAACTTTATTTTTACAAAGGTGTGAAGCCACTGTGCAATACATTAATTTTTGAAGAATTTTGGATAAGGCAGTCAGAATAGAGATCGGGCGGTAGTTGTTGACATCAGACGTATCCCCTTTTTTATGCAGTGGTTTAACAATGGCATACTTCAGCCTATCTGGGAAAATACCCTGCTTCAGAGAGCTATTACATATGTGGCTAAGAATCCCACTTATCTCTTGGGAACAAGCTTTTATTACCCTGCTGAAAATGCCATCAATTCCATGTGAGCTTTTATTCTCGAGAGAGTTTATTATTTTCCTAATTTCAGAAGGAGAGGTGGGTGGAATTTCAATTGTATCAAATTGTGTGGGTAAGGCCTCTTCCATTAACTGCCTTGCTTCTTCTAATGAACATTTAGATCCTATTTTGTCTACAACATTTTAAAAAAATGATTGTTCACAATGTTTTCGCCTTCCAGCTTGTTGTTTGTCAAGTTTCCATTCTCTTTTATGGTAATGCCGTCATCCTGTACTCTTGGTTGCCCTGTCTCCCTTGTAATAATATTCCAAATTGTTTTGATTTTGTTATCAGAGGTATTAATCTCAGACATGATACACATGTTTCTGGACTTTTTAATAACCTTTCTTAATGTAGCACCGTAGTTTTTATAATAATTGGCTGCTTCTGGGTCATTACTCTTTCTTGTTGTTAGATACAGTTCCCTTTTGTGGTAACAAGTTAGTTTTATTCCTTTAGTAAGCCAAACTTTTTTGCACATGGTTTCTTATAGTTAGATTTAACTACTAAGTTATATTTTAAATTAGCATTGGGTTCCTTGTACACCTCATCCCAGTCTAACTGCTGAAGATTTTCCCTGAAATTTCTAATTGTTGAGTCATTAATTGAATGCACAACTTTGGAAGGCAGTTTTGAATTACTGAATGGAGCTATGTCATATAATGTAACTAGCTGAGGACCATGATCAGAAAGGCCATGCTCAACAGGACAATAATTTTTATGTTTTTAAACTTATCTTGGGCTATAAAAGTGTTATCTATCAATGTGCTGCTGTCCTTTACTACCTGAGTAGGAAAATTAATGACAGATGTCAAATTGAAAGAACTGAGCAAGACTTCCAGGTCACTCTTCCTATTACACTCTTTCAGTGAATCAACACTGAAGTCCCCAAAATTAATAATTTTGCCTTCCCCTATCTGACAGATAGCACAACAAGGCATCCAAGTTTTCCAGGAATAAATGAAAGTTTCCTGAAGGGGACCTACATACTGTTACAATTATAAAAGAGCCCTCCTTCAGTTTAAGTTGACAGGCACATGCTTCTATATGTTGCTCTAGACAAAACTTTTTTGTATCTAAGCTTTTTACACAGTGATAACTTTTGACATATATGGCAACTCCTCTTCTCACCTTATTCTCTCTACTCATATGTGCAGCTAGTTTATAACCACTGATATTTACCTTTTCCATATCAGGCAGGGGTAAAATACAGGGAGCGAAAGGCTATTTACAATTTGTACAGAAACCAGATGGCAGTTATAAGAGTCGAGGGGCATGAAAGGGAAGCAGTGGTTGGGAAGGGAGTGAGACAGGGTTGTAGCCTCTCCCCGATGTTATTCAATCTGTATATTGAGCAAGCAGTAAAGGAAACAAAAGAAAAATTTGGAGTAGGTATTAAAATCCAGGGAGAAGAAATAAAAACTTTGAGGTTCGCCGATGACATTGTAATTCTGTCAGAGACAGCAAAGGACTTGGAAGAGCAGTTGAATGGAATGGACAGTGTCTTGAAAGGAGGATATAAGATGAACATCAACAAAAGCAAAACGAGGTTAATGGAATGTAGTCGAATTAAGTCGGGTGATGCTGAGGGAATTAGATTAGGAAATGAGACACTTAAAGTAGTAAAGGAGTTTTGCTATTTGGGGAGCAAAATATTGATGATGGTCGAAGTAGAGAGGATATAAAATGTAGACTGGCAATGGCAAGGAAAGCGTTTCTGAAGAAGAGAAATTTGTTAATATCGAATATAGATTTAAGTGTCAGGAAGCCATTTCTGAAAGTATTTGTATGGAGTGTAGCCATGTATGAAAGTGAAACATGGACAATAAATAGTTTGGACAAGAAGAGAATAGAAGCTTTCGAAATGTGGTGCTACAGAAGAATGTTGAAGATTAGGTGGGTAGATCACGTAACTAATGAGGAGGTATTGAACAGGGTTGGGGAGAAGAGAAGTTTGTGGCACAACTTGACTAGAAGAAGGGATCGGTTGGTAGGACATGTTCTGAGGCATCAAGGGATCACAAATTTAGCATTGGAGGGCAGCGTGGAGGGTAAAAATCGTAGAGGGAGACCAAGAGATGGATACACTAAGCAGATTCAGAAGGATGTAGGTTGCAGTAGGTACTGGGAGATGAAGGAGCTTGCACAGGATAGAGTAGCATGGAGAGCTGCATCAAACCAGTCTCAGGACTGAAGACCACAACAACAACATATCAGGCACAATGTGGTGCTCAGACAGGCATAGTACATCTATTACATTATCAAATTCAATGCCATCTAAACAAACCAGGAGCTCATCTACTTTATTCTTCAATCCCAGAATATTTTGGTGAAAAATGGTAATATTATTTTTTACTTTACTTTTGTGAGAATCTACTTTTTTCTTTAATCCACCAATATTTTGGTTAAATATGGTAACATTATTATTTGCTTTACTGTTGTGAGAATCTTGTGAGTTTTGGGCCTCTTTAGCACCTGCCTGCCTGAACTTCTCATTGGACACTGATATTAGTCTAAAAAAAGAGGTACATCCGTGAGTACTAGTGCCCCCCCCCCCCCCCCCCCCTATGGATTTTGCTAAAGTACAATAGGGATGTGATGACTACTAAGGACTGAAAAGTGGAGGGGAGCAGTTATTAATTATATGTTAGTATTTTAAACATAGCTGCACAACACCAACGGTTCCACGTAATAAAATTATAAACAGCCGACCAGTTGCAATGGATAAAGAATTCTTTACCTAGGTTTCAACAAATTTAAATTTGTCTTCTTCAGAAGGTGGCCTAAGGACAATGAACATCATAGCTTACATTAGAAAGGTATGAAACTTAAGTCAAGAATAGATTTCAACACAAATTAGAGAGCTCTTGCATTACAGAAGTATGAAAACGACGACTGGTACTTACAATTTTACATTAGTATGGACTAATGTACCATCGCCGTTTTTACAAATGTCGGCATAGATCCATTTATCAAAATTAAAATATAGCCCTAGAAATAGGGTTTGTCACGTAAATATAAATTAGTACATGGATGTTGCAGAGCTCACAACCGACTGAGTGTAATCGGCCAGCGTAGTTACTCTGCGGCCAGGGCACGTGGTGCTCATGGTGCGAACCATGGGTTCGTGCGAGCTTAAAGCATTGAAAGTGCATCATAGCTTCCTAATGGGCAGTTGGGAGAATATAGTATAGTAAAAAGCATTAATCGTAAGCTTAGAGAACACGACGCCTTAGTCACTACGAGTGACAAAGGGAACACCGCTGTTGTGGCTTATAAAAATGAATATATAGAAAAGACTGTAAAGTTTTTTGAGGAAAATGACATCACTGAGGTTACCGTAGATCCAACCGCGGAATTGCAAAATGAAATCCGATGTACTTTAGCTAGTTCTGTCAGCCTGTTCAATAACTTCCAAAAGAAAGGGCTTATAAATATGAACCCGAAACCACCCGTACTCAGAAGTCAGTTTAAACTGCACAAACAAAATCACCCGATTCGCCCTGTAGTGAATGGAATAGGTAGTCCACACACACACTTGCTAGGCACCTACATTTTAAAATTAAAGATGCTTTCACATTTGAAAATAATTTTTCTGTTAAAAATAGTAAGGAATTAATTAACAATATTCAAACTGTAAGATGTACACCTGACACTAGACTGGTTTCCTTTGACATCGTCAGTCTTTATACAAATGTCCCGGTTGATGAAACCATAGCCCTTGTAAAAAAGAATCTTCTCAAACATAAAAAACTAAGTGAAATTCAGATTGTGGAACTGATTAGTTTGCTTAAGGTCGTTTTAAAATACAATTATTTCACATTTAACGGGAAAATGTATGTGCAACCAGATGGTCTAGCAATGGGTAGCCCTCTCGCCGGTATTTTAGCAGATGTTTTTATCAACGCCCCGGAAATAACGTTCTTCAATTCAAGTTCAGAATTACGCCACAAAATCTGCTATTATGCACGTTATGTTGACGACATTATCATTGCTTTTGATGGTACTGATCATGAGTTAGAGCTTCTCTTCAATACTTTCAATGGTTTACATGAAAAGATTTCCTTCACAAAAGAACTTCAGAATGAAAAAGGTGAACTTAACTTCCTCGATTTAACAATTTCCATACAGGATAGTTCCTTCAATTTCAATATCTTCCGTAAGGAAATGTATTCAGATAATGTCATCCCTGTAGACTCAACTCATCCAAAAGCTCATAAACTGGCGTTTTTTCATTCTGCCATTCACCAAATGGTAACTACTCCTTTATCACCTGCCGATCAACAAAAGGAATTGAATGTCATCAAAGCGATTGCGGCTAATAATGGGTACAATCAGAATATGATTGATTACTTGTTCAGTAAGAAAACTTCCCAAAAATGTTCGACTTTGAGCAACAACTTCCCCACCGATAGCAAAGAAGCTAAAAAATTTATTTCCATTCCTTTCTTGGGTAATATATTGTATAGGATTAAACGTCTTCTAAGGAAAAAATATAACTGTAACGTCTCCTTCTCTACAGATAACAGTTTAAAAAGAAATCTTGTACATTCAGTAGAGATTGCCAGCGATTGGTTTTCCAATTCAGGTGTTTACAAACTAACCTGTAATAACTGTCCTTCATATTATATTGGTCAAACAGGCAGAGCTGTGAAAACAAGATATAAAGAACACCTATTAGGTAAAAAAGGAGTGAATATACACAGCTCTACTTTTGCTGAACACCTCTTGATAGCTGGCCATACGCCTAAACAGTTAGAAGACACTGTTATCCTACACAGACAAGTCAAAAGGCGTACACTAGATCTGTGGGAAGAGTAACAAATTTTTAAACATCTAGAGCTCAAAGACGGTAATATACTGAACGACCAGTTGAACCTTGCTTGTAGACAATTTTTCAAAGGCTTTAAACCTGTACTGTTTATGGTATAACATTAATGCTGGTAACCTCAGTGGTCTATTTTCTCAGAAAGCTATGATGCACTTTCAATGCTTTAAGCTCACTACCCTTTATGTAATGTGGTTTTCTCACGCTGTATGGCTGCCACTACATTGACCCTTATGTGATTTTGTCTGGCTCTAAAACGTTGGTTCCCTGCGAATGTGTATTAACTGGATTGTGGACCAGGGTTCGTAATTCTGTCTTAACAGCCATTATTGTCAATTTTAAAGTTCTGACATATATACCGTTTGTGGGCTTCACTAATACAGTAATGTAATTTTTATATTTTGGCTGTATATGCCACTGTGCGTAACTCTCTTGGCGTAAGCGCCATATGCCTTTTGATATATAACTACATTAATTGTACCAAGGCTCCCATACTGTTATAACAGGAGTGTTAAACGCTTTCCTTCTTTTTATTGTTACTTTATCTAAGGACGTTATTAATACTGATAATTTACACGTTGCTTTTGTACGCCAATTGGCACATGGTTCGCGCCATGAGCGCCACGTGCCCTGGCCGCAGAGTTACTATGCTGGCTGATTACACTCACTCAGTTGTGAGCTCTGCAACATCCATGTACTAATTTATATTTACGTGACAAACCCTATTTCTAGGGCTATATTTTAATTTTGACAAATGGATCTATGCCGACATTTGTAAAAACGGCGATGGTACATTAGTCCATACTAATGTAAAATTGTAAGTACCAGTCGTCGTTTTCATACTTCTTTAATGCAAGAGCTCTCTAATTTGTGTTAAAATCTATTCTTGACTTAAGTTTCATACCTTTCTAATGTAAGTTATGATGTTCATTGTCCTTAGGCCACCTTCTGAAGAAGACAAATTTAAATTTGTTGAAACCTAAGTAAAGAATTCTTTATCCATTGCAACTGGTCGGCTGTTTATAATTTTATTTAATTATATGTTACTGAAGATTAAATAAATGAAGCAGGGTAGATAATAATCTCCAATCCAGATTTACCCCGTGCAGATGTTAGTAACTATAAGGCAATAATCTTGGTGCATTACTTTAAGAGTAATAAATATGGCCAGGTTGCTCACCAACCCATACTGTTGACAATGTAATGAGTCAAATTGTATCGCCTTCTGGATTAAATATATTACAGGAACACAAATAGTTCCCACTAAATAACAGTATTTATTGGAGACTTGTAATCTTTCTTGGCATGTGAACAGTATGCAAGCTGGTTGTGTTGTTCCCAGGCTGTTACACCCAGACTTAGGCTGTGACTGCAATGAATGCAATTCTATCAAGCTTTAGTGTACCAATGTTGAGATTTGCCACTGTTAACATATTTCAGCATATTTCAGCAAATTCTTTGTGCTCTGACAGGCAAGCATACCAGGAATATGGTTGTCCAGTGTAACCGTTGTTGGAAACGAGAATATTAAAAACAGCTTTGAAGAAATCTCAGTCAGAATAGGGATACTTGTTGTAAAAGTATCCAAAGCAATTTCCATGGGAATAATTCAAGTCCATGCACTGGTACACTCGCAGTCTGATGAGGAGTTAAAAGACCGCTCTGAAGAGTTAGAGAGACTGATAAATGACCAAAAAATCTCAAACCAATAACAACAACAACACAGGAACTGGAGTTGGAAAAAACCAAGTGAAATTAAAAATGAGGTATTCTATCAAATAAACTGTTCCAGATGTGACAATCTTGAACCAATTTTAAATTGCAACTGATCGGAGACTCATAAGACGCAGAGTGAAAATGAATAACAAGCTAGAAATAAACAGACTCACCAGGCAGGAAGTCAGATAATGTATTTAAGAATACAGGGTTATGCTAGATCAAATTAAGAAACAGATTCACCATTTTAGAAAAAGGAGGTTATATAAACATTCATGAAATAGGGAATGATTTAACAAAGGCACTTAGCAAAACTGCCCAAGATGTTGGAGGTATATGAAGAGAGAGAGAGAGAGAGAGAGAGAGAGAGAGAGAGAGAGAGAGAGAGAGAAAGAAGCAAAATAACATTTCCAATGGAACACGGGAACTATCAAAGAGAAGGTGAGAATTTGAAGCAGTCAATAATGGTAACACAACAGAATATTCTAAATTAAACAGAACTATTCAGATACATGTCAGACAGGATATGAAAATAAATGATGAAAACCTAATTAGAAAAACAACTTTAAAACAATAACATTATGAAGGATACAAAACAGAAACTTATGCTAGGCTGACATGCCATTTCAATAGCTAAGACAGCACAAGAACTATCAACACAGAGTATATTGTACAGACACTGAATGATCTCTTTAAATGTTTTTGTAACTCAAAAGATGAGTGAGAAATACAGGCAGTTACTAATAAAAATGATTACTGTTCAGAAGTACTGCAAGAGTATGTGCACCAGTGCGTAGCCTTTCAAGATATGAAGAAAGGAATGACACTTGGAGATTGTCTTTCTGTAGAAATCATCACAGCATGTTGAAAAGCAATACAAAAGAAACTTGCAAAACTGTTTGGAGACTGCCAGTGGAGGAAGACAGTTCACCATAACTGGAACAGTCCTATAATTATTCTTCCTCACAAGACAAGCAACAGACAAGACATATACAACTACACAACTTTTTAATTCCTACTCTATTCATCTTTCATGTCAGCTGCCTGCCCTAGGTGCAAGTTGTACACATTTTTCTGGCTGCTCCATTTTTGTTCTGTTGTATTAGTGTGTGTTTTACTACATTTCACCATGCCTGAGCTACGACAGGTTGATCGGACTATAGGACACAATCAGAGGCACACTTCGCCACCTACAAAATAACAGCTATAGAGCGCAATGCATACTTTTTATCCACCATGCTTCCTGACATGTATTACCTCTATGTCAAATTATGTACCGAAATTGTTCCCGAGGAAGTCAAATATCAGGTGACAATTATTGAACTACATGAAAAAAAAAATGTAAATTATTTACAAACTGCAGTGTGCACACACTTTATTCAACATGTAAACGTCACCCGTCACTACAGATATTCAGACATATTACATGTTCAACATGCCTGCCATCATTGGCGATGATGTGGCATAGATGAATAGTGAAATTCTGCATGACCTGCTGAATCACCGGAACATCGATTCCATAGATGACCTCTTGAATGGCTGTTTTCAGCTCAGCAATGGTCTTGGGGTTATTGCTGTACACCTTGTCTTTAATATAGCCCCTCAAAAAGGAGTCACATGTGTTCAGATCCAGAGAATATGGTGGTCAATTGAGGCCTATACCAGTGGCCTCTGGGTACTACAGAGTCAGAATGTGTCCCCACAGGGCTCCTCCAGGACATCAAACGATCTCCTGCCTCGATGGGGTTGAGATCCATCTTGCATGAAACACATCTTGTCGAACTCAGGGTCACTCTGGAAAATGAGGATGAAATCATCTTCCCAAATTTTCACGTACCATTTGGTAGTCACTGTGGCATCCCAGAATATCGCATCAATTATTCCCTCACTGGACATTGCCCACTATAGTCACCCGTTGAGGGTGAAGAGACTTCTCGATCACAAAATGCAGATTCTCAGTCCCACAAATGCTCCCACAGTTTTCTTATTGACAAAACCATCCAAATTAAAGTGGGCTTCATTGCTAAATCAAACCATGCATGCACATACCAATTCCCATCATGCCCCACAGCCAGCCATGCAGTTTGAACATCCTAACACAAACTGTCCAGAAGATATGATGATTTTATTTCATATAATTCTCTGACGATGACCTTGTGAAATTGTTGGACAATCATTTTGATAGTCAAATCCATGTAGCAGCTGAATGGTTTAAATTCTTTTGTCTGGAGTAGAATCCTCTTCAGTCAGTCAGTGGATAGCAGAACTGAGTAGTCTCACCAGGCATTGTAAGTTTCAGTGTTCATTTGGAATTAACTACAGTGAAGTCATGTTGCATGATGTTATCACTCAAAATGTACCAGATACACACATTTGTACTGCAATTCTAATATGGTCTGACCCTGATTTAAACAAAGTTTTGTATACAGCAGAGTCTCGGACAATTGTGGACTCAACAGAGGTTGATTTTGAGGCTCCATGTGTTTCTTTTGTTCATAGTGCACCAGACACTCAGTATCGTGTACAGAATACCATTCAAATAATGAAGAATAGAGCTCAGACAAATAATAAGAACAGTAGACATAAAAACTTTCGGTCTCGTGGAACACAGTGTGTGTTACATCAATTTTTGAGGCCTGATCGGAAAGATTGTCCTTGTTGTAACGGTAACTGCTTTCAATGTCAATGTGAAGGTCACATTCAGTCATCATGCTTATGCAGCAGGCAAGGGCAGGGCGATAGCCACTGTCGTGCTAGTGCACGGCGACAGCAACTACACTGTTAAGAAGCATACACAGTATGGGCCACACCACTCAATCAGGTGCGAGCCAAACCAAGTACTTCCACTTTGTGGAAATCTTCCACTGCGATGCGCCAACAGTCGAATAAACTTTTTGTTCATTTAAAAGTGGAACAAAAGAAAATCAACTTACAGCTGGACACTGGTGCTTCTGTTTCCATGATACATAAAGACACTTATGACAGAATCGGCAGCCCATCGCTACAGCAGCCTACTTCAGTCCTTGGCATGTGGAGTTTGCCAGCAACTTTTCAGGGTGTGACTAAGTGTGTATCAAGCCAATGGGCATCACCCTTGGTCATTCTGAAGAAGCCTTCAGCTGTTTATGTTCATGTGTTGACTTGAAGGGAGCAGCAAAGCAACAAAGAGTAGTGGATTCTTTTCCTCTTTTATGTCCAGAGGAATTGATGGTCAGACAGGGACAGGGCAGATACTTTTCGAAAATAGAATTGCGAGAGGCATATGTACAATTACCAGCGCACAAACAGTCCAAGCAATATATTGTGATAAACATTCACTTATGTTTGTTCCAATGTTAAAGACTACCGTTTGGAAGTCCTCACCTCCTGCAATTATTCAACGTTTCCTAGAACAGTTAACAGCAATCATTCGTTCTTGGCAAACTATTTAGACAATATTATCATCGCAGGTCATGCATATGCTGAACATTTAGCAAATTTAGACAGCCTGTTTCAAGTCCTTTCTGATGCTTAAATGCAACAAGGAATAAATTGTCTTCTTCCAGGAATAATGGAACTCCTTATGTTATGTAATAAATGCACAGGGTACATTCCTACTACTTCGTACTTGACTGCAATTAAGAGATCTGCCGGCATCCCGCAACACTAAAGAGTTCCAATCAGTCATGGGGAAGCCTACTTATTATATCAAATTTATTCCAAATGCCACACAAATTGCTGCTCCGCTTAACCAAATATGCAGGAAAACTTTTCTTTTGTGTGGTCCAAAGAATACCAGTATGAATTTCGGCTACTGAATGATGTCATTGACGTTTGACTGATTTTGACACAGCTGTTGCTGTTGTGTTAGCTGTGGATGCATCTTCTTATAGGGTCAGGGCTGTGCTCTCCTATAGATTGGTTCTTCTGACAGACCTATTGCTTTTGCCTTGAAAACTCCTAACAAAGCACACTGTAACTACAGTCAGCTGCCGGCCAGTGTGGTTCTAGGCACTTCAGTCTGGAACCGCGCAGCCACTACAGTCGCACGTTTGAATCCTGCCTCGGGCATGGATGTGTGTGATGTCCTTAGGTTCGTTAGGTTTAAGTAGTTCTCAGTTCTAGGGGACTGATGACCTCAGATGTTAAGTCCCATAGTGCTCAGAGCCATTTGAACCATTTACAGTCAGCTTGAAAAAGAGGCTCTCACCATTATCTATGGTGTTATCAAATTCTACCAGTTTTTGTATGGTCAGAAGTTTTATTTGCTGACAGATCACTAGCCTATGATAGACTTGTGTCTGATTATCGCTATGAGTTGTTGTACAAGCCCACTGTCCAACATTTGAACAATGACATGTTGTCTCGGAAGCAAGTCCATCCCAACACATTATTTGACTCATATAAGGAATCATTTTTTCAATTCGATTGGATTTTGAATGTCTTCAAAAATTTTCTTTCGATTTTCAGTATGTTGCCGCAGCAACTTCTGACACTGCTTTGCAGGATTTTTCCAATATGAGTGCCGTGGGTGCCACACAGTTTGAAAGAATTTCCCACCCAGCAACACAGCACTACTTTTTGCATTGTCATGCACTTTCTGCATATTCAGGTGTTCTGCTGTTGCACACAGAGAATGATGATGCACATGTTATGATTCCTCAATTCCTACAGTGGAAAGTCTTGTCTTCATTGCATCAGGGTCTTTGGGGCATAGTTCACATAAAGCAACTCGCCCACTATCATTGCATGTGGCAGGGAATCGATGGCCAGAATGAACATAACCTTTTGTTGCAAAGTGTGTGCAGAAAAATCTGTCAGTTCCACTCCAATGATCTTTGAATGGCCACATCCGTCCGAACTGTGGCAACACATTCATACAGACTTCACAGGTCCATGCTGAAACATATGAGTGTTGTTAGTGGTAGATGCTTACAGTAAGTTTCCATCACTACTGCAAGTACGGTTCTGGCTTTGTATTCTATTTTTTGTCTTGAAGGTCTACTGAGGCCATTGTATCTGACAATAGACCACAACTCACATAAGCTGATTTCTAACAGTTTTGTGCCACCAATGGTATACACCATGAGAGCACTGCATCTTTTCACCCACAGTCAAATGAAGCTCAAAGGTCATTCGAATGTTCAAAAGTCACACAGAGAAACTCCACTTCTCCCACACACGGGATCAGGCATTTAAAATTTTTTCTGTCCTCCTGTCGCTCCTTGCCACGTGATGGTAAGTTGCTGGAAGAATTGTTACATGGTCAAATGCACCATACCCTGCTGCATCTGTGGCCGCCATGGAAACAATTCATTGTGCAAAGTCGGACAAAGTTTCAGCCACAAGATGAATTCTTTTACAAGGTCTTTGGAAAGAAACAGCTCATCTTATGGCATCCACAGTTTTGCTGGGTTACTGTCATGTCACTAAAACCAGCTGCACCATGTATACAAATATGTCAGTGATTCTGCCGTAGAATAGTTGTCCATGCACTCAGCACATTGCTGAGGTCCTCATCTGCTGTTTCACCCATCCGTCTGCAGTGCCCAAGGAGATCGATGCCTCGTTACCAACACAGTCCTGCCAATGACATCACTAGCACCGGCAGCTCCCCCCGGCTGCCCAAACTGATGTCTATGGACGAGCCACCTCCAGAAGGTCTTCACACCACTCCAGAAGATCCTCTTGCTGTCAAGCCAAACATAGCATCTGCATCTCTGGATGCAGGCAGGCACACTGCGACCTGTTTTTCAGCCAGTGTTTCCAGTCGCCCATGCAGTAGATACCGGGGTGCAAGCAGAGAGGTGCCATTGACTGTAGTTACCCTCCCTGTCTCCCCATCTGCACCTGCATTAAGTCCTCCTCCTGCAGTCATCACATGTGAACGCCCTATACAATGACAATGCAGAGGTTTGGGGGGAAGAAATATGGTATCATCCAAAGATCTGTCACATTACTGTTGGCAATGTGGCATCAACACCACAGACATTAACAATGTCTCCCTGCAATCTCCAATGACAAATAGGAGAGGCTAAAGAGGACACACTTCCTCTCTCACCACAGCAGCACCCATGTGGAGGTCAATATAGAGCAGAACTTGGAAGCGCTCTACCCCTGTTGATGACAGCTGAGGCAGTCAACATCATGGAGTACGACTAAAGCATTATTCAAGTCCCAGATGTAAATGACTTTTGTAAATGTTGAATGTTGTACTTCAAGAGAATAGTTGTAATTGTATGCATCAAGTGATGCTTTAATAATCCATAACAGTTGTAGATTATCAAACACACCTGTGGCAAAAGATCTTCTCAAGTTAAATAAATCATTTTATCCTTCATGTAATAAGTTAATTAGTTCTAATATTTTATATGTTGTACTTCCGATCAGCCATCTCCCACAGCAATCAAAGAATCCACAGTTACGGCCAGAAGATTGTAGTTTCATCAGGTCATAACAGTAACTGTCATCCAGAACTGTGTATGGTAGCCAGGATCTGAGGTAGCACTAAAATGACTAAGGTGAATGGAACAGAATGTGCAACCAAGCTCATTCCCTGCTTTGTTGTTGTAATTGTTGCTGTCCTATAAACAGATTCCTGTCAATCACTTTATTACTCTGAAACAAGTATACCTCAGGATGTTGCACAAATAAGGTGCAAAGAAAATCTGGCACTTGTATTTTTATTGTTTTATCATATATGGTACAAATGCTCCCCCTTGCACACCTGTAAGTTGTCAAAACTGCAGACACTATTTACCTAAAATAACAAATGAAACTTATTTCACACCAATGGGTAAGTTTTTTCCTTCATCTGAAATAGTTACATTTTTGCCAAAGCCAGGAATGCTATGGAATGCTAATGCACAATTAATTATTTCTCAAATGTGTGTTTGTGATAACTTAAATTAGCATTTTTGGTGTGCTGAATAATATACATAACAGATGTCTTCACAATACTTGCAATATTTAATGTCCAAAAAATTCAGAAACATTACTGTACAGTCAACTGATTTATACTTCGACTCACCAGGGCCACCAGCTAGTTCCTCCAAGTAGTATAAAAATGTATGACCTTTCTCATAAGGAACAACTGAAAATGAGTCATCAGGGCTCACAGATCTTAAATCTGGCACGAGACAAGTCATCGGGTCGTTCTGGCCTCGGGTATTTATCTGTTGGTTAATGAATGGTATTACAAATTTTAAACAGACAAGGTAGCTGTATAAATACACATAATAGCAAGTGCTGCCAGCAGAGATAGAAGGATAAACCATTAAAAAAATAGCAGACAAATACGAGTGCAACATTTTAAGTTTTTACAACCAACCACTAGATGGTGCTGCTGAGAAGACATCATTATTGTTTTAAAATTTGTGATTTGTTGTTATTAAAAATGGCCACCTGGAAATTAGCCAAGTAGTTTGTTTACAGCGAGTGTTTAAAGAAACAGTTTTATGAAAAATTCAGTTTTTTATTTATACTTTCATTGGATGATCTTTTACAATTTTTGTACAGGCCTAACATGACAACAATCCTCCATTCCTTTTGTTCAACTTTTTGTAATAAATTACGTTCAGGAAAGAATGTTTTTTTTTTATTGGTTTGCATAATTTTGTCACCGTGGTGCCACCATAACCAATGAATTTCAAGAAGTTCGATCAAAACTGGTTATTAAAAAAGTAAGTGTGTGTGTGTGTGTGTGTGTGTGTGTGTGTGTGGGCGCGCACGCGGCGCGTGCACGCAGTTTGGGTCCACACTGTAGATTTTCCCTGGAAATGTCAGGATAAAATCATAACAAGTGTTTAATATTAACATGTAATTTAATTATCAAGCTCTTGAACATAGTGCTTACACAGAGTAATATTAAGGTTACAAAACAGATAAACCCCAAGTTTATCGCATGTAGCAAGGGTTTGTGGTCACTAAGTAACACCTGTACACTTCAACTGCGTCGAATATAAGTAACTGTCTAGTGAAAGTCATATTGATTTTGATTTGCTGAGTGGTGTAGGGGCAGGAATCATCATGGCCTCGCCGATGTGACTCTTCAATGATTATCTATCTATGTATCTCGGGTGGGTTGCTCAATAACATCACAGTCTTCCATAGAACCCTCCATCGATGTCGATGCATGATGTGTCAGTCGATGACAGGACAATATTAGGTGGTTGCAATGCACACCTGTCTGGTGCTGTCATGTTGCCATTAACAACTATACTACCACGATTATTTGTTTTGCTATCCAATGATTGCTTGCACATAATCTGTCCACAGCCTCCTTATGCCTGATGGGCCAACAATGTAATTGCTCTGTGCCATATTTTCATTTTCTTTTTTTGCCATAGCTGTCACACTCTCTTGACACTGCAGTTCTTAGGCCCTTCAGATTCCTTTTGATTCAAGTTTTCCTTTGCCTTGGGTTTCCTATAACTGCAAGCAAATTTATGATCATAAGGGATAACACATTTAATTATTTTATAATTTTTACTTTAATACCTATTTTCACCTGTATTCCAGTGAATATTTTTACTGCCCCACTTTGGATCCTCATTGTACTCTGCAAATCTTCACAATGACACCCCAAACAGTGCCCTAGTTAGCGCATTTCCACACTACATCACTTTACAACTTTACACAAAGTTTATTAACAACAATTGTGTGCAAGTGCCTACATTGGTCCAATGATGTCACAGGCAATACAAATACTGCACAACAAACTGGTATAGGCACATCCTTTCCATTGCAGGCTCAATTACTGCTTATGCAGTATTAGTCCTGTTGTTATTAGCAATTTGAATCTAAATGTTTTTTTGTCACACAAAAAAGTTCGACCGACAAACAGATGTTTTCATGTCTAAACATGAGAAGAGGATTGTCACGGGACTTACTGTGAGACAGAGGCATCTCCGGCAAAGCAAAGATTGCAATACATTCAACATCACATGAACGTTTAGCTGTGAAAAGGACCTGCCCCGCTAGATTCTGCACAAATTGACCCAAGCTCAAAAGCAAGCTCATGTCAATCACTGTAAGAAAACAATCAAAAAATTGGAGTGAGGAAATGCAAAATCTGAATAAGACATCAAGACACAGGACAAAATGGGACTATATCTGTACGAGTCAGAACCTGAGCAACAGTTAACTGGGCATTCTGAGAGGAATTGAAATTGACCAAAGTGATTCATTTGCTAAGCATGTTGAGAAAATGACCACTCATTTCTTTGGTTAATCTGGGTAGGTCAGAACCATTGCTTTAGGAGATTTAAGAGGTGTTACTGCTGAAAATTGGATACAATTTGTTTGTTGTGAAGTCATCAGTGAAATAATGGAAAACAACCAAGACTCTCACATCATTCCTCATTGTAACACTGCCAACTGTCACATAGCATGTCCAACAATTGATAATTCGATAGAGAGAAACACTAAATTAATGTCTCACTGCCCATTTCTCTGAATTTACTGCCTAACAAGTTCATTTTTATTCTTTCCATAAAAAACATCTACAGAATTTTTCCTCCCCTCAAGAAATTGCTGAATCCCAAAACCACACTTTTGAGGTATCACCACCACCACCGTGGAAAATATGTTCCAAGGAATGAGTGCATAAGTGTATAAATTTTAAAGGTGAATATTTTGAGAAATAATAAAACTTTTTGTGCCAAAAACTTCTTTTGTGAATTGGTTTTTTAAACACTTAGATGGCGGTCCTCATACAAAGAATCAATGTCAAATTCTATTCACCTTATACAGAAGTCTTGGACTTGGATAATAAAGCGAACAATAAATGTAAATTGGACAATGTAATATTGGACAATAAATGTAATATTTTATGTGGTTATTTCTCAAAAAATCTGCCACGAAATCAAAACAAGTAGGGGCAGCTTTTTGAACAGTTACTTTCAGTGGAAGAGATAGCAACAGGTGGGTTTCTGCCTACAGTAAAGCATTTGTAAATGGCTGGAGAGGTTACACAGATTTACAAGCCTTACCTTGGTAGGAATCACCACCCAAATTACAAAAACTTTGCATCCACTTTTGTGAACGTAAATCTTTTCAAAGAGACGAACAGCTTACACAACTGTGAGATGTTCGTACACCAGCTCTGGAACATAAGTTCTACACAATATTGAGACTGACCCCAATGCCTTAGAACATGGCCTGCCAGAATGGAGTGAATCAAAGGATGAAAACTGATATTATCCCTGTGACTTACACTACATTAGTGATTATCGGCAATGGATTTTCCTCCATGGGATAGGTTTTGTTGCTGGTTGCTGCAACAGATCATTATCACTGTTGCAACAGGTCATCGTCATTATGGGCCAACTGTTGACAGTGCTCTTCACTGGTGTAACAGTCTCTGGTAAAGATGGTGTCACAAAGTTACACAATAGCATATCTGGGCTACAGAAAATTCTCAGGAAAAGAATGAAGCAATTAACAATGTGATTCGTGAATGTGTGCTTTGCAGCCTATGATGACCACTTTAAACATCTTTTGTAATGTGGAAGAAATTAATACCATATAATGTAATGTTACAATACTAAATGCTTTATTGGAGATACACCATCAGTTTCTGGACATATGTTGATATGAACGTGTTTTGTTCATGTTCCTCCAGGAATCAACTCCTGAAGTTTGTTCCCAATGGTTGCCAGAAGAATGGAAACACCACAATGGATATGACCAATAGTGTATTCCACTTATCTTCAGCATGTCATTCACTAGCCTTTTATAGCACAACAAATGGATAAAGTTTGTGACCAGTTTCCAGAGGAATTTGATACCACTCATGATACAATCTGCCACTGAAGACAAATCAATCTATACTGGATTCTCTGTCCTAAAATCAATCATGCTTGATATACAGGGTTATTACAAATGATTGAAGCGATTTCACAGCTCTACAATAACTTTATTATTTGAGATACTTTCAAAATGCTTTGCACACACATACAAAAACTCAAAAAGTTTTTTTAGGCATTCACAAATGTTCGATATGTGCCCCTTTAGTGATTCGGCAGACATCAAGCCGATAATCAAGTTCCTCCCACACTCGGCGCAGCATGTCCCCATCAATGAGTTCGAAAGCATCGTTGATGCGAGCTCGCAGTTCTGGCACGTTTCTTCGTAGAGGAGGTTTAAACACTGAATCTTTCACATAATCCCACAGAAAGAAATTCGGGAGAGCGTGGAGGCCATGACATGAATTGCTGATCATGATCTCCACCATGACCGATCCATCGGTTTTCCAATCTCCTGTTTATGAAATGCCGAACATCATGATGGAAGTGCAGTGGAGCACCATCCTGTTGAAAGATAAAGTTGGCGCTGTCGGTCTCTAGTTGTCGCATGAGCCAATTTTCCGCGGGTTACGCGTTCAACCGTTTCTTCGCTCACTGCAGACCGACCCGTTTATTTCCCCTTACAGAGGCATCCAGAAGCTTTAAACTGCGCATACCATCGCCGAATGGAGTTAGCAGTTGGTGGATCTTTGTTGAACTTCGTCCTGAAGTGTCGTTGCACTGTTATAACTGACTGATGTGAGTGCATTTCAAGCACAACATACGCTTTCTCGGCTCCTGTCGCCATTTTGTCTCACTGCGCTCTCGAGCGCTCTGACGGCAAAAACCTGGAGTGCGGCTTCAGCCGAACAAAACTTTATGAGTTTTTCTACGTATCTGTAGTGTGTCGTGACCATATGTCAATGAACAGAGCTACAGTGAATTTATGAAATCGCTTCAATCATTTGTAATAGCCCTGTACATTTGAAGAGATTGATACGATTAAGTGAGGTGTTGAAATTATCTGCCGTTCATCAAACCGAATGTGAACTTGGGACTTGACAACTTGGAAGATTGTTTCTTTGTTAAGAACATCATCAGTGCAGGAAGTCGCACTTGGCTATCTAAAATGTGGCATTAGTCCTATCTGCAGTTTGCCCATTTAGAATAAAAATAAATAAATGGAAAATCATAAAAGTATCTAGGGATGCAAGTCCCGCTGATATGTGTTGTTCAAGTCACAATAAACAGTGTTTTAGTCGGCAGCACCCAATTGTGTCTGCGTGGTCATGCATCCACATGACATCGTCCCTGTATTCGTTCACTAATGGGTACTTACACCGCTGCTCAGCCCCTCGACGGCCAGTTCAGCACCGGGCTCCAGACCAACTGCCAGCTGCCCTCGAGCCTGCATTGTGAATCACAACACCTGCTCCTTCGACTACCCATGAGACAGTGCGATCTCATGCCTTCACCTGGATCACATCCACTGGACGCTTGTCAGTCATTCCGGAAGGCCCCACTCCACTGCACCTGCTCTTTGGCTGCCTATGGGTCGTGGCCTCATTGGATTGTATTACTACACACCCCTAGGATCTCCCAGCTCATCACCACTACCAACAATTGTGGACTTTGTCATAGTGGGCACTTGCACTTCATCATCACAGATGGACATTTCTGTTCTTATTGCAACACTTGCATATTAATCACAGCCTTGATACACCACTTGGTCAAGGTTATTTCAATAAAATGAACACTGACAAAAATAAAACACAGGTAATGGTACACAGTCAAATTAAATCAAGAAAAATTGCAGGAATTGGACTCAGAAATGAGACACTACAGATGAGTTTCACTATTTGGACAGCAAAATAACTGATGATGGCCAAAGTAAAGAGAATATGAAATACGGGCTGGCTACAGTAAGAAAAGCATTTCTGAAAAAGAGATTTAAGTGTATGGAAGTCTTTTCTGAAGGTATTTGTCTGGAATGTAGCCTTGCATAGAAGTGAAATAAGGACAATAAGTAGTTCAGATAAAAAGAGAACAGAAGCTTTTAAAATGCGGTGGTGCAGGAGAATGCTAGTGATTAAATGGGTACATCAAATAACTTATGAGGAGATACTGAAATGCATTGGGAAAAAAGAAATATATGGGACATCTTGACTAAAAGCAGGGATCAGCTGATAGGATACATCCTTAGGCATCAAGCAATCACCAGTCTGGCAATGGTAAGGACTGCAGGGAGTAAAAATATTAAAGAATTACGATGGGATGAATATAGCTAGGAGCTCCAAATGGATGTAAGTTGCAGTAGATATTCAGAGACGAAGAGGCTTGCACAGGATAGATTAGGATGAAGAACTGCATCAAAGATCATGACAACAACTACAGTAGTCTTAAGGCTGTGCATTGAAATTCCAGTTAACTCCATGTAGGACAAGTTTGGGGTCACGGCTTCTACAGAATACAGCTCTCATGGGCTTCTAAGAGGCTCAAATAGTTGAGCCTAAGAGAGGTGTTCCAACCTCTACATGATCCTCACATTCCATTAATTACAAGGAAGAGAAATTGACAAAGTGGCTGAACCTACACTCTTGAAATCCTGTTTCCGTATTTCTCTTTTATGCTTTGATGTGTCATTATCTCCACCTTTTGAAAATACTTTAATCTAGTCATGCACTTAATGTTTTAAAATTTTGAAAAAAATATTGTGTTTAATGAATTAGTCTATGAGATTTAATAACTGTTTTACATTTTTCAGTTAAACGTAACCCAAAAACTTAAGTCTTCACAAGCCCCTGTCCGCCACTTACCCTCCCTTTCCTTACTCCCACAACAGCACTACAAACACCTTCTATCCCACCAACTCTCCTACCAGTCTTTTCCCCTTCCCCAGTTCTCTCCTCTTCCCCTCCATTTCCTCCCTTGCACCTCCCCCCATTCTCACCCAGCAAAGCCTCCCAACACTGCACCTAGCAGCCCTATCCCGTTTTCACCAGGTTCCTGTATGCTCCCACTGGCAGCGCAGCATCATCCCCCACCAATACCCCACTATCCCTCCCCTTCCCTACCCCATGCCTCCTTCTTACCCCCACCACCCATTCCACCAGATTGCTACTCACATCAGATGCAGTCGCAATTGAGCTCTAATTCACAGAGTCAGTGGCCATGTGCGTGGTAGCTGTGTGTTTTCCCTATTTCGGAGAAAGCTTAGATGTTTAGCAGTCTCCTTCATTGTGCCTGTCCACGACTTACCTCCTCTACGTTGAGAGCAGCAATCTATACTTCTCATACTGTCGTTTTCCATCCTGGACTCTCCATTTTTTAATAAGCAAAGATAAGTTAGTTATGTAAGTGCCCATACCATAGCAACTTGACTGAAAGAATGGATGACTGCAGATCAGAATGGGACTGGGTGACAATTTGGGACTGTATGGAAGCCAGAATTGTGGGGTACTGGAGATTGTTTATGGTTGTGGTTGGGCTTGAATGGGAATGCTGCGACTGGGATGTTAAACAGAAGAGACAGAATATGTTTCCTCGCTAGAAGGGGTGGTGCTTGGGAGGGTTGTTGGGGCTACTGTTTTGGATCATTGTTGTGGAAGCAGATGAGAGGACTACGTTTGGAGGTATTCGAGCAATAGGGTGGACACCTTCCCCAGGTTGTTTGATGTGTTTCATTCAAGTTTGCAGCTGTTTTCTAGAAAATTATTCAGTGTGCTAACAGATTTAAGAAAAGAAAGATGGAGGATTTTTAATAGCGACATCTGCTGTTTGGCAGTGGTAGGTGGTAGAAGCAATGTATGTGGAAAGATAGATTGGTGCCAGAGGTGGGAAGTCTTAAGACTTTTAGGACTAATACCACAGATTAAGCAAGTGTAAAGGAAAAGTTTGTGGGACTGTTATATGGCTATGGCAATTGCACATTAACAGAAATGATGTTAGTATTGAGATATATGGTTAGGGAACATGAGATAAATAGGAAAAAAGCAGTAACACTGTGAAGAGGAAGAGGAGTAGACCAAATTTAAGAGCAGTGCTGTACTTGAGCAAAACTCAAGCAGTTTGAGCAGATGACTTATCAGCTTACCAAATCTAGCAACTTCTGTTGGTATTATTTCCGAGATGTGTCACAGCATTGCTAATATATTATGAATTCTAATAACAAAAATAACTGTGAAACACTTAGTACAGAATCTCATATTGTGTAGGTCATATGTAAACAATGCCACTAATAATCACAATCATGATTCAACCTAATTCAAGGTTTAGCTCGTTTTGCAATGTAGTGATGCTTGTTGATACTATATCTACAATGGGTCTTGCCACTGTTATTTTTTTTCTCAGATCGCAGATACTGTCTATGTAATATGATGTATTTTGTTTATTAGGAATTTAATTTCCAATTAATTTTCTTCATTGTTTCATCTGAATGCTATCATCTTGTTTTAAAGCTCATTAAACACCGGTTTATTTTTTTACTCATTATTCTAATATGTGAAATACTTATCTGCAACTCATTTGGTAAATTATTACAATCTCTAATAATCAAACAAAACACTGTATTGTGTTTAGATTCAAGTAATATTTTTGAAGGACTATACTTTTGCCTTTGACTGATAGCTTGCCATAAAAAAATCACCACATATGATTACTTACAGTACCTGTAAATACTGCATGAGGACCCTTATTGTAAAATGGTTCAGATAGAACATTAGATTGTGTGGTGGGGAGGATTTATTACCATTCTCACCTGTGTTTCACTAACTGTCAAATTTCCAGCAGAGCTATAACTTGTTCTTGAGACAATTTTTTTTAGTTTCTCACAATCATTTACTCTAGAAATGCAGGAGTCTAATTTCACTGATTGTTTGAGCAGTACTCAAGACTACTGAGCTCCGTGACGTATCGGGAAATCTCAAGCTCATTTGAACACGAGTATCGTTTGCCCAGCACTATTTAAGAGTCCCTGAACCTACGTGACTTGGTCACTGAGAGACATGAAAAACATAAAGGCCAGTAAAATAATTTCACAAAAAACCATAGTCATTGAATATGCTGTAACCTATCTTCCCACCACCCCATCCTTAAACTCCAAACTGATCACTCCTCAGCCCTTACTGATCTTGTACTTGACTTATAAGTTGCCTCTGCAAACCCTCACTCCTGACGTCTCCTGTCACTATTCAATATCCTGCCTCTTTCTTCTCCTGAATCTGCTAGTATGTTCAATGTAATTCTCTTTGAGAGAAATGATGACATCCAGCTTCTCCATTTCACAGAAGATATATAACATATTTAATAGGATTGATGCTTCACATATCAATGAGTCTCATGCAAAGCAGCAGCACAAAACTTGTGCTGAGGCAATGATACTACTTCGGAATGTTGGCCACAATCACTTGTAACATTTTTAAGCAAATCTGAAGTTACACTTGGACAGACTGGAAACTTCACAAGAACATGCTGCCTATCACAGGTAAACAAAATAGAAATAAAAAATACATCTGTGCAAAATAAATCAGTCATCTACAAGATGCTGAATACTCTAAAGTAAGTGATTCCAGAACCACATTCCTACAGCATTTGCATGCTATGATCACTATTACTCATAATATCCTAACCCGAATTAAAAATTTAAATTGTGACTTTCAACAATAAGTGCATTATTACTTCATCATACATTAAAAATAAAATATGACAGGAAATTTTATAAAACTTGTAGAAATGGTGGGTACATATCCAGACTTACCGCATCTCTGAGATCTTTAAGTCCACAGAAAGCAGAAAACTTCCGTTGGTCTGGATGAATCAAACGTGCAAGTATTTTCCGCTCAACAAACATAGTAAATCCTTCATTTAACCAAAAATGTTCAAAATTTTTGTTTGTGACAAGATTTCCTGTCCAGCTATGACTAATTTCATGTGCTACAACATCAGCTAGTGATCGATCTCCTGCCTGGGAACAAACAAGGTAACACATAAGAAATCTCAGTGCCCAAACATATAACTTACACATATTTCATAATAACATTAGGCAGACTCTCAATTTTGTTAAGGAAAATGTGCAAGAGACACTGAAGAAAGCCACAAGAAATATGGAAAACACCAAGTAAACCCTATCAACAGTAAAACATAAAAGACATCGACTGCAAAGAGTGATTTATAGAATCCATTACATTTCATCCCATCCTGGGTTTTTAATTAAATTGACAGGTTTCATAAGGATCTCCACGTAAATCTTGCTTGTCTGTTATTAATAATTTTGAAAAATCTTTGATGCTATGTTCAGTTTCTGTGAAGGTCGCCCTTCTGAGACACACAAGAAAGAATGTAGAAAACCTACATACAACAGAATATGAAATACTGAAATCCACATAAAGAGTACCATTCTCGCACCCACAATCATAATAGATTACACAGTGTACCAAAATCTTTCACAGTAAAGAAATGCATATTAAAATCATATCAGCCAATATATAATTAAGCATAGCTATTAGTAGAATTCAGATATTAAATATTCCCAACCTTGAATTGTTTGCTTATAGTGTCACTTCATCTGTCATTCCTTGCACTGTGTATGGGCCAAGGAAAACAGTTCACTAATTGATATATTTATTCACACATCACGTTCCACAAATCCCATCATGAAGGAAAGCCTTCAGGAAAATGCAATGAGTCATTAATAGGATGAAGCAACCACTGCTGGCTACTTTTGCAAACTACACCAACAACAAATTACGAAGAGTGTTAATCTAGCCACTGTGATAATTACAGAAACTATTTCTACATTATTTTATGTGTGTTTATGTACACTCAGATAAAAGAACAGCTACTTCTTTTCCTTAAGAAAACACAGAGACAAACACAGTGCTCCTCCTCTTATACTGCTCCTCTGCTGCTTTTATCCAATACTTCACACAAATCATGTATGTTACTTTACACAAAACACTAGCAGATGTCTGTATACTGCCAAAGTGAAGATCTGCTTAACAGAAACATTGGAATCATGAGGAATTTATGTCCCTGAATCCAAAAATACTTATAAATTCTGGGGCTGGCTAATGAGGTATTCTTTTGATTGGTTTCTGAATAACTATGGATTTTCAGTTTCCTATCTGATGTGCATCAGCTCCCCTTCTAGACTTTTGCACTGGATTTTTAAACTCAATTCTTAACCCTAGAACCTTAAGAATGATGTCACTTGTCCATCTCTGCTAATGTGAAACACATCTGATGATTCTAGGAATATACTACAATCCCCTAAATACTGCTCACATAAGGATGGTGAGGATATGATTGTTGCAAGCACAGAGGCATTCAAACAATCATTCTTCCCAAGCTCCTTACGTGAATGGAACAGCAAGAAAGCCTAACGTTGCATGTTGGTTGAACCTATCAGTAACAAATGCCTGTGTCTGAATTGTTTCAATGTGTTCCTTTAATCTGATCTGGTACAGATCCAAAACAATCGAGCAGTAGTCAAGAATAGGTCACACCAGCATCTTATATGCAGTCCAGATGAACCATACTTCCCTATAATTCTCCCAATAAACTGAAGATGACCATTCAGCTTTCCTATCAAAATCCTCACATGCTCGTTCTATTTCATATCACTTTGCAATGTTATGCCCAGATATATAAATGACGTAACTGTGTCAAGCAGGACACTAGTAATGCTGCATCTCAACATTACAGGTTTGTTTTTCCTACTCATCTGCATTAACTTACATTTCTCTACATTTAGAGCTATCTGCTATTCATCACACCAACTAGAAATTTTTCTAAGTCATCTTGTTTTCTCCTGAAGTCACTCAACTTCGACACCTTACCGTACACCACAGGAACATCAGCAAATAACCACAGATTGCTGCCCACCCTGTCTGCCAGATCATTTATGTATATACAGAACAACAGTGGTTCTATTACATTTCCCTGGAGCACTCCAGACAATACCCTTTTCTCTGATGAACTCTTGCTGTTGAGGACAAAATACTGGCCTCCCTTTCTTAAGGAGTCTTCAAGCCACTCACATGCTAGTGCTTGTATACTTTGAGCACAGATCTTTTCACAGATGCGTGAATTTCTACTAACCTTTGCTTGTCATCAATTGTGTGTTCTCTTTTGAACCGAGACTGGAACTGCCTCTGCTTCCTCATCAGTTTCTGAATCTTGTTATTAAACCATGGTGGGTCTTTTCTGTCCTTAATCCACTTACTAGGCACATAATTCTGCAGACCATGATTTACAATCTGCTTAAACGATGCCCACAATTCCTCTCTGTCCATCTTACTGGGACTAAGTGATGTCATTTCACTGTTTAAGTGAGATGTTAACAACTGTTTATCTGCTCTTTCTAGCAGAAACACTCTCCTACCCTTCTTAACTGATTTATTAACCTTTGTTATCAAAGTTGCAATCACAACATCATGATCGCTAATCCCTGTTTCCATACTGATGTTGTCAATAGGGTCCAGTCTATTTGTAGCTACAAGGTCTAAAATATTTCCACTGCATGTGGGCTGTAGAACTAGCTCCTTAAGAATGTTTTCAAAAAATGTGTCCAAAAGCACTTCGTATGATTGTCTGTCCTACCCTCTGCAATGAATCCATAGACGTCCCAGTCTATACTTGGTAGATTAAAGTTGCTTCCAACTAGTAATGCATGATCTGGATACGCAGTACTGATCATAGACATTCTTTGAATGACTCTAGAACTGTCATAGCAGAATTGGGTGACTGGTGAAAGCATCCAACAAACTTAGTTTCATCTAGACCTGTTATACGTAACCAGATAGTTTCACTGTCACATTCAGCTTCATCCTCAACAGTGACAATATTTTTGTCCACTGCAATGAACACTCCCTCTCCTATAGCCTCTAATCTGTCTTTCTGATATATGTCCCGCGGCTCACTAAATATCTCAGAGCTTTCCATTAATAACTGGTACAATGGAATGTACCCTCTGACATGCACCATAAGGTGGTTTGCAGAGTATATACACTCCTGGAAATGGAAAAAAGAACACATTGACACCGGTGTGTCAGACCCACCATACTTGCTCCGGACACTGTGAGAGGGCTGTACAAGCAATGATCACATGCACGGCACAGCGGACACACCAGGAACTGCGGTGTTGGCCGTCGAATGGCGCTAGCTGCGCAGCATTTGTGCACCGCCGCCGTCAGTGTCAGCCAGTTTGCCGTGGCATACGGAGCTCCATCGCAGTCTTTAACACTGGTAGCATGCCGCGACAGCGTGGACGTGAACCGTATGTGCAGTTGACGGACTTTGAGCGAGGGCGTATAGTGGGCATGCGGGAGGCCGGGTGGACGTACCGCCGAATTGCTCAACACGTGGGGCGTGAGGTCTCCACAGTACATCGATGTTGTCGCCAGTGGTCGGCGGAAGGTGCACGTGCCCGTCGACCTGGGACCGGACTGCAGCGACGCATGGATGCACGCCAAGACCGTAGGATCCTACGCAGTGCCGTAGGGGACCGCACCGCCACTTCCCAGCAAACTAGGGACACTGTTGCTCCTGGGGTATCGGCGAGGACCATTCGCAACCGTCTCCATGAAGCTGGGCTACGGTCCCGCACACCGTTAGGCCGTCTTCCGCTCACGCCCCAACATCGTGCAGCCCGCCTCCAGTGGTGTCGCGACAGGCGTGAATGGAGCGACGAATGGAGACGTGTCGTCTTCAGCGATGAGAGTCGCTTCTGCCTTGGTGCCAATGATGGTCGTATGCGTGTTTGGCGCCGTGCAGGTGAGCGCCACAATCAGGACTGCATACGACCGAGGCACACAGGGCCAACACCCGGCATCATGGTGTGGGGAGCGATCTACACTGGCCGTACACCACTGGTGATCGTCGAGGGGACACTGAATAGTGCACGGTACATCCAAACCGTCATCGAACCCATCGTTCTACCATTCCTAGACCGGCAAGGCAACTTGCTGTTCCAACAGGACAATGCACGTCCGCATGTATCCCGTGCCACCCAACGTGCTCTAGAAGGTGTAAGTCAACTACCCTGGCCAGCAAGATCTCCGGATCTGTCCCCCATTGAGCATGTTTGGGACTGGATGAAGCGTCGTCTCACGCGGTCTGCACGTCCAGCACGAACACTGGCCCAACTGAGGCGCCAGGTGGAAATGGCATGGCAAGCCGTTCCACAGGACTACATCCAGCATCTCTACGATCGTCTCCATGGGAGAATAGCAGCCTGCATTGCTGCGAAAGGTGGATATACACTGTACTAGTGCCGACATTGTGCATGCTCTGTTGCCTGTGTCTATGTGCCTGTGGTTCTGTCAGTGTGATCATGTGATGTATCTGACCCCAGGAATGTGTCAATAAAGTTTCCCCTTCCTGGGACAATGAATTCACGGTGTTCTTATTTCAATTTCCAGGAGTGTATTTAGATGTAGATCTCTTCTACTGAACAAGTGCCCATAGCTCTTAAGATATGCATTTTAGAGCCCTTGTTCAATAGACATATTTTTCTTGTTTTGGTCCATACTACCACCTCTTGAAAGTTTGCAGGCATTTTCTGGTTCACCCTTTATACTGGCACATAGCTTTTTGAGCCCCTAGGTCCCCGAAGAGGCTTCTACAAGGTGTTCAGTTACAAAAATCTGAAGATTAAATGCATTTTAGAGCTGCATTGGCTCGACAGATGTTACCATGGTATTAAAATATCAAGATTTGTGATTAGCAGTACATGATGAATATGGTAGACAACAGCATGACATAAACCACTTAGGATAAGTTTCTTTTATTTCTGTCAATGATCACAAAACTAATGGTCCTTGTCTACTGGCTTTGGTCAGCAACGACCATCTTCAGATCTGAGCAAAACATGGGAAATCCAATACAACTAGCACACAGTTTATATCTTAAAGCAATAAAATATGCCATAATGATTAGATATGACAACATGTGCTTAAATTATGAGACTCGATGTCTGTTTCACAACATTTCCTCATATAATGAAGCCATAGTGACACCGTCATACTGAAAATATGGTGTACACTACACCACAGAGCCAGCAGAATCGTCCTGTTAACAATGCTCTAAACAAAGTAAGGTACAGTTACCACAAAATATGTTTGTGTTATAGGCGCACTATAAATTGCTATTGTAAGATTATTCAGATTCATTAATTTTATAATTTGCAAAATGCAATAAAATGAAAAATACAACAGGTAAAATACGTGGTGGATATGTGCAGTGTATTAAGTATTACAGTGATAACATATAACAAATTAAAAGAGGAAGAAAATTAAATTTTAAAACTGTTAAAAAGGAAAAGTGACAATATGAGATGCTAACACACTTCTGCGGTGATTTTAGATGAAAAATATAACAACATAGACAAGAATAAACTTACGGAGCTCTTAATAATATGATTGATAAAGTAACTAGGGAAAGGAGCCAAATGGTTGAAACAAAAGACTGAAGTAAGTAATTAGTACCCTCTGTTGGTGCAGCCACCAGAATACAGCATAGGCAAGAAATGGTCAGAGGAACTTAACCATCAGATGGCCTCTCATAACTCCCCAACATGCTGTGCCAAGATAAGGACAAAAAAACATGGTACTTTACATAAACAGATAAGGAACCATCAACGCAAGAGTAATGCGATCAGTGCAAGAAGACGAAACAATTTTTTGTGCACTCTATACTAGGTAATGACAGGGCAAGGTACATATACTACAGGTGTTCAATAATTAATGTAAAACATTATCAAATAAAGCAAAGTAGGTGCTGGGTACAAAATCAGCTCAGCTTCATCGGACATATTTAAAATACAGAATACTGGGTCGCAGTGCCAGCAGAATCCTTCTGACTCCTGTGCAAAAGTGCTCAATGGACAATGTGATTTTGTACCAATTGCCTACTTTGCTTTATTTGACAATGTTTTAGATAATGTTTTACATTAATTATTGAACACCTCTCATATGTGTATCTTGTCGTGTTGTTACCTAGAATGCATCACATATTTGTTTCATCTTTTTGCACTGACTGCATTACTCTCATGTCTGATGGTCCCTTTTCTGTTTATGTACTGTATTTTACTGACTATATAATCTTATTAATTGATTAGTACAATCTTTTTCTTGGTATGGCATATCAGGGGATACGAGAGACCCTCTGGCAGTTAACATCCTCTGACTATTTCTCACATATACTGCAGTCTGGCAGCTATGTCAGTGCCAATTACTTGCTTCAGTCTTTTGTTTCATCCATCTGGCACCTTTCCCTAGTTGTTATTATATTCGCTCCAAAAGCTAGTTCTTGTCTATGTTGTAATATTTTTTAGCAAACTCACTGCTAAAGTGTTTCAGAACCACGTTTTGTCACTTTTTCCTTTTAACAGTTTTAAAATTTAACTTTATGCGTCTTTTAATTTGTTACATTTTATCACTGTTAAACTTATGCACCTTACAAACCCACTAAATATTTAACATACTGTATTTTTCATTTTAACAAATACAAATAAGCTTACAATAGGAACATCTAACATGCCTATGACACAAACATATTCTGTGGCTACTGTATCTCACTTTGTTCTGAACAGTAGCACTATTAACAGGATGACTATGCCAGCACTGTGGCCTACTTTACACCATAGTTTAAATATGTGCAATTAAGCTAAGCTGATTTTATGTATATTTATTGACAATGCCACTATGGATTCATTATTTAGAATACTTTGTACAATAGGTATGCCTAATCATATTTTAAGCATGTCTCCACATCTATGAAAGTAGTACTTTTAATTATGGCATATTTCATTCCTTTAAGGTGTAAACTAGTTGTATCTGATTTCCCATGTTTTGCACAGATCTGAAGATGGTTATTGCTGACTGAAACCAGTAGTCTAAGAACCAAACATTTTGGGATGGAAATAAAAGAAATTTATCCTACACTTCCTGGATCACTGTTTTAAGCCATGACTATGTCGCAACTTGTGAGACATGACATTTTTGGCATTGAGGCACAAACAAGGACTTACCGTGCACAGACAGTGGGAAATGGCATGTAGTTGGCAGATGTCGAGCCCTGAACTAACATTACACAGTAAGACAGAGGTTTCCTGGAAGATGTTTCTCTTTACATTTGTTTAACTTAGAGTGATGACAATGCCGAATTGTATTGTGGAATTTATGAATTTGGGTAAGCAGTTGGGAATTTACATATGCATTCTGGGTTAGTTTTAACTCTGATTTCAAGTCGATTAAATAACTTGTGTAAAACTGGATAGGGACTAGAAGATTTTTTTTCTTCATTTTCCAGCTTCACTGAATACTGATCATGCTAACTACATCTCAAAAGTATGCCACAATACAAAAACTAATAACTTAAATGAAATTTGTATATTTTAGACAGTTCTGAGGTAATATTGATTTATATTCTACTTGGTAGGTTTCGTGAAACCTATGTGGTAGTTATCAACAACTGCAGAACCCGCATTACAAATGCCTAATATAAATATGCTAAAAAAAAGTTCTGGCATAATAATTTAGTAGTAAAGTAGACATCTCACTGAGTAGTGGAAACACTGATTTGTCAACATGCACACAAAAAAGGAAGAAAAAATGAATGAAATGAATTTGTTCAGCCAGCACTATGTAACTGGACAGGTGTATACGAGGGTGTGCGCATATGTATTGCGCCCTAGCTTGTTAAAGTATTATTAGTTCCAAAAGCTAGGAAGTATATCACTTTTATATTTGTCTATCAGCAGTACTACATACTTTACCTACCAAATGTAAGCACTGACCAGTAATACTGTCTCATAATTTATTAATTTCCTCAATTAAATTTTCCTTTGATACTATCATGACTAACAACATTTTAGCAGACATCATATGGGAAATTGTGGGGACTGAGAGTTTATATTAATGGAGGCAAGTTCAGATGGGTGGTTGGATGAAAGGGGAAGTTGTAAAGCAAGTTCCATCGCTGCAGTTTGGTACAACTCAGCACCAGCTTCACACAGCTTCAAAGATTGTGCTATCAGTAACACTCAAGAGTGGTGCCTACCAAAGGTAAAAAGTGTTGAGTACTTTCATTTCTCTGTAAGCTTTTATATGCATTCTGATCAGCTGAGGAGTTTATCTGTCCCTTCTAATATCTGTATATTGATTTGCTCTATTTCTTATTCCATTCTCCTGACCATACTGTATCTCATCCAGTGGATGTCTCAGCACATTTGTGATTGTTAACTATGATTATGAATTTTGTTCAATCTTGGAAAGATTTCCTTTAGATCTTCAGGATTTCTGTGAGCCACTTCTTGTCAGATCTTCACTGATAAAGCTCAGTTAAAAATTTTCTTTCTACACAAGTGACCATAAAATTGTAATTCCTATTTCCTGATTTCATCAGTGATTTTTTCTTCAACTTGACTGAATTCCTTTGACACTTCTTAATCATTTTGGTCAAAGCATTTTCCTCAGAATTTTGTTTTTTGATTTGAGATTTGCCACCTATTATCATAGTTTCTGATGTTAAAGTGCTATCGTTTCACCAACTGCTATAATGTAAATTTGTCTTCTGTTGTAGAGATGTTTTATTACATCTATTCCAAGAGGGATTGTGTGCTCTTATTTTTTCCATTCTTTCTTTGTAAGCTTCCCAATTTAGACCTGACAGTTCAATAATCTTAATTATAAGAGATTTTGTCAGCATTTCTTTTCATTTGTATGCTGATGCATTATTGAGCTCTAATGGTTTCTAGCTGGTCGAAAGTCAAATAGGTCAAGCGAAAAATTAATACAATGATAAAGAGGCAGGGGTATTTATGGAATATAGGCAAGATGATGATGATGATGATGATGATAATGATAATCAATGATCAAGGATGTTCTTGTAAATATAGTGGAGACAAAAAAGTGTAAAAAAGTGACTTAACAGGAGCACGGGTAAGCTAAAATAAGAGTAGTTTAATAATTCAAAGCTCATTTATTTTGTAACAAATACTATTACTCCCACAATGGCAATTTAAAACTGTCACTTTGGAGGCAACTAGCCGACCGCTGTGGCCGAGCAGTTCTAGGTGCTTCAGTACGGAACTGCGCTGCTACTGCAGTCGCAGGTTTGAATCCTGCCTCGGGCATGGATGTGTGTGATGTCCTTAGTTTAGTTAGGTTTAAGTAGTTCTAAGTCTAGGAGACTGATGATCTCAGATGTTAAGTCCCATAGTGCTTAGAGCCATATGAACCATTTGGAGGCAACTAATTGTTGGCACTGTGTATAATCTGCTTGTACCAGGAAAAGGGAGTTTGCTATTATTTGAATTGATTTTAAGAAGCTATATCACATGTCATCGATTAAGGTTACAGTATAATCTGACAAGTTCAGTTACCTCACTCATGGTAGTCATGATTCACTTCTACAAAACTGTTTTTACATTATGTAAGAGATAGGAAGTCTTTCACGACTAGTACCAGTGATCCGCTTTGAGGTACTTCTTTCTATTCATATTTTCATCTTCACTTATTTCAGCTTGTGCATCATAGATCATACCCAGGTTATACTGCATCAGTCCTTCTTCCAATGGTTTCAAGGTTAGGGCGGATACAGAGTGTCCAGTAAAGGCATCCCTGATTTCAGAATCAAATATCTGGAAAACTAAGATCAAAAGACAAGTACAATGAAAGGTACATTATTGTGAAAACTCTAAAAATTTTATACAGAAGTTTCAAAAAAGTTCAAAAAGCTGCCAAAAGATAGCACTGTACACTGTGCAGTTCATACAGTATCAGCATGCATAGTCAAACTCATCCTCTGCAAACAGTTTTTGCAGTAATTATCGCAATCCTTTCTAAATGTCCACCATTCACAGTATGGAGATGGTGCAAACCAACAATATAATTTGTCACCACATCCGATCGTATCTCAATGGAAATGGATTCAGATGCCACACAGATTGCTGATTCACACTCGTAGGGCACTACAAGATGACTCCTATAGATAGTGCCTTTCAAGGGGTCCCATAAAAAGAGTCAGATCAGCCAACTACAGAGGGCAATCCATGCCTGCATCAGTAAATTTGCAATAATCCAATGCAATGATGATATTCTCAGAGTATTCATCAAGAAAATGAAACACCTGTACAGTGCAGTGTGGTCTGGCCCATCTTCCATGAAACACTCAGTGGGTTGTCAATCCTCCTACACTAATTGTGAGGCAATAAACTGCTCCAAAACTGCGACATAATGTCCACTAGTGATAGCTTCTCATATGAAAAAATAGTCAATACTGCAGTCCAAACAGTAACTTTGTGAGGATGCAGTGGTTTTGCTTCAAATAAATGGGGATTTTTGGATCCCAAAATTGCCAGTTTTGTTTATTCATGACTCCATTCACGTGGAAGTGTGCTTGATTCTTGACCGAGATACAGACAACATCAAATCCTTCATTATAAATCATTGTGACAATCTGGTTTGCAAAGTCCACCCTCTGTCACACAACTAGTGCAAATATGACCAGGCGGCTTAGCATTCTGAATGGAAATGTGTAGGCTGTGTCTCAGTTTTTTCTGCATGCTGGAATGCTTCAAACTAGTCTGCTGCAATTCTTCAGAAGAATTCCAGAAATGGTGGTAACATTTTCGGGCTTAAGTACAGTTTGCCTAGAGCTAACATTCCCCACTAGATCATTAGCCACACTGCCTATCTACTGGAATTTGGTGAGGAGTTTGCAAATGGTTTTCACACTGAACACTTTTGGAATATTAAATTGTGTTTGAAAATTGTGCCTTCCTGTCATACGACTGTGTTCTAATAGATGGTATTCCAGTACCAGAAAAGCACATTGTTCAATGGAATATATGATTTCAACCTCTTCTTTTGGTATGCTAACCTCCTTTGACATTCAACAGCGAAACTGATAGTTCTGAGCAGCTATTTGTAGACATTACAGACTTCAATTATAGTGCCATCTGTTACCAGCTTTTCGAACTATTTTGAAACCCCTGTATAAAATTTGTATAGCTTTCACAATAAACATACCATTGTTGAGCTCATCTTTTGATCTTAGTTTTAGAGATATTTAATTTTGAAACCAGGGACTCCTTCGCTGGACACCCTGTATATGACCACTCAAGACTGCCCAGCATTGCACAGTTGCAGAAAAGAAATCATAATTTTTTTCACAAAACAAAAGAGTGAAGTTGAGTATTCTGACACCTTAGCAGTGACATTCACACGTAGATTTAGGGAATGACTCCTGCAGGGAACACAAAATGCTTTAGGATTTATATCTAAAATCTGATTTTGCATTGGAACTGTTATCGTAGTCTTGCCCTTAATGTACTCAAGAGGCACACTCATTTTTTCTAACTGTTTCAAGACAGCCTCTGTATGCCCAGTACCAGATGTATCTCTTCCATATACAAAATATAGAAAATTATTATAGAAAATTTTTATACCACAAATGTCAGCAACAGTAGAGTTCATATGCTCAACACAGAGATATCTCATTTACAGCCCAAAATTATACTACAATATTTACCAGTTTTCAATAAAGGCAATATATTGTTTTCAATTTTGCATGTTTTTCCCTACATAATGATGAGATTTTTCACCACATGCCATTCTCCATATATGTTTGCCTAGAACCGAATCAAGTTTTCTGACTAATTCCACCAACTTTAAGAAATTCCCTTTGTTGTGGGCAAACAGTTTGTTCCTCTTAAAGGAAGACACAAATGTAGCTAAAAATGATAACTGATATAAGATGTTTAATTACACCTTTCCAAGGCTAGGTATCCACATTTAATATCTGCAGAGTTCCTGCATAGACAGCATTGCAAGATTTTAATCTTCTGGAGAGCTCCACCCATTTTTGCCGCAATTCTGGCTAATGTCTCAGAAATATGCCAGCAGCTGCTGTAACCACCTGAAGTGAGTACAGTAATAATTTAGTGTCTGAAAATAGTTTGCAGTAGAAACAAAAAAGTCTGTACGAACAATTTCACCATTGCACAAACTGTAATTGTAATTTTTATATGTCAAGTGATGATTACAATCATCCTTAGGTCAGCTGCCAAATTCAGTAATTTGTTTTGGAGGAGATCTTTTGACTAAAGTTGTTCTAATAAAATTGTCTACTTCTTCGGGCCATTGTGCGGGACCTGAATCAACTACTTCCTAGACTGAGCTGGAACAGTTTCTCATCATTAGAGAGCTTGAACACATCTCATTTACCCTAAGATACTAAGGGTACATCTTCACTTACCAAATGATTATGCTGCATTCATGCATGGATCATCTTGGTCAGCATCTTTTTTAAAGTGAAAAAACTTATCTAATGAAAATATCAATTTTTTATCTGCTTTTCTCCTTCAGCTCATCTTTTCCTACACTGACTGCCCGAGGGGAGCTTCCTAACATCAAACATCGTAAGAATTTATGACATGCACAATATAGCCTAATGAAAACATGTCACGTCACAGTGAGAAAGGCTTTTCACATTAAAGCATTAACCCCTGACCACCATCAGGTGAATTGCAAGTATTAACTTCTAACACAATCATTTCTGTCATCTTTACCAAACAACATACAAGGGAATGATAAGACCAACAACAGAATCTTCTGCACGTACATCATAGTTGTTCAAAGTTAATACACAAAAATAAATTGTTTATGGTACATTAAATATGTTTCTAACAGGCATAGCACATACAGACCTATATCAGCTACAAAACAACAGTTCAATCACTTTATCACACTTCACTCACTACTTAGCAAAAAAACTGACCACTGTACAAGGGAACTGCCAACCACAGAGCTGCATATCCACTGTCCACACAGCAAGGTTAGGTTCTTTCTCACACGTACTGGATACCAATTTGCACGCGCCTTTGTGCGACAGAGCTACTATTATAAGTGTTTAAAGTTTGCTATAGAGGACCTGCTAGGCAATCATATGCTGGCATTTATCTTTATTTTAAAGTTTTTTGCTTCTGTGGTGGCTGTCAATCTGATGCAGGTGCATTTCAAGTGTTCTGCTGGCACATGCCAGAAACTGAGTTGGCAACACTGCTACTAGGAAAGTTTGCTATCTTGGAATACACATCCAAGGGGAACAGCTCCAGAACTTCATTTGTCATTTGTTTCACACTGCTGTAGATAATTTCCAGAAAGACATTTGATTTTATGAATGATTTATATTTCCAACTCATTACCACACTTCTTCATTCATGGAAAACATTCATTGTCTTGTTTAATTCATCCTTTTGGAATCATATTAAAATTAAAGATTTTGCTGCCCCCTCAAAACCTTGCCACCCTGGGTGACAGCACAGTCTTCACCCCAACCCCTCCCCCCATCGCCTCTTCCTGGAGCCAGCCCACACAAAGGTGACAGCAATGTCCTCTCTCTCCAACATGCCAGCTACATATTATTCAACTACTGAACAATGTACACATTTCATGTTGCTTGGCACTAGCCATTTCCAGATAGTGTTCTTATGCTTGTGATTTTTACTACATTTACATTTTTATTTCACTGCCTTTTTCATTTTCTTGTTCCAACCAGAAAGTAATTTTAAAGAATCTGCACTTGTCAGTCCTCCAATCAAAAGCAAAGTCACATACATAGTTTTTGACTGAAAACTTGAGATAGCAGTTTCTTGTTACCACAAACAGTACCATTAAGAACTCATTGAATAGTGATAGTATGTTCCTATTATTATCTTACAGTACCTTTTACCATTACAGTTAGACATAAAAATTGTTTCTACAAATTACCAGCACTGTTGGTGTTACAAATGTGAGGCAAGGGTTCTCCATACCTCCAAAGGGAAAGGATGGAGGTAGCACAAGAAGATCATAAACTCCCCATACATACTCCCCACAGATGTCTTCTGCAATGGACAGCATTTTCTCAGTCTGAAAATAAAAACTAGGAATTATTTAAGAAAACAAAACTCTCTTAATCATAAGCAAGCATAGAATTAGCAAATACATTTGCATCTGATTTCCCTGATGATGTTGATCAATATGGTACGTACAAAAATGATCAAGAAGTAACACCAGATTGCATCCGTAACCTTAAATCTTTTGTAACATGAAAGTAATTGATTTTAATTCAGCTTTTGCTCCACATTCACAACTTCTCTTTCTGGAGCTTGTTTTTATGATGGTGCGCACATGCAATCCACTACCGCAGCGTTTGTATCTGGGCCAGCAGCGGCTGGGAGAAGCAAGAGCACCACTGTCACTCTCAGCCAGTGTCCCAGCCGATAAATACAAACAAGTCAGGCTGCTGCCAACGGGGCCTTGTCCGCTTGTACCTTCTCCACCGCTGTGCCAGTGCGTATTCAGTTGTCAGTGATAGTACTCTGTACATGGACAGTTAATAGTTGTATTAATTTTTTGCTAACTTTGTCATTATTCGGCGTGCAGTTACCAGCTGACATAATTTTTGGGTATGTAATGGTTGTCAACAAAGAGCATAGATTTAGCAGTTTTGGTGGCGAGGTAGCTCGTTCTGTGCATGTCTTTTGTGAGTGAAATGGGTCTGGTGTTGGTTCAGTTTCTACAACAGCAGCAACAACCTGAGAAACAACAGCAGCAGTTAGATTTGTTTTGTCAATAATTTACAAATTTTCTGGGAGCAACTGCCCCTGCCCCCAGCCACTGCCACCTGCATGCTTCACCCCCCAACCTTCTGCACTACTCCAAAAACCAAAGGAAGGTTGGGACACATACATATGACGTCTGCAACTGCATTTCAGGTACAGGATCCATTGTTGGATTTTTTTTTTTTTTTTTTTTTTAAACTTGCCCCATTGAAAGACCCACAGTGTGTGACTTACTTAGTGCTTATCACATAATGCAAATCCATGTGGTGGTTTCCCACAAGGATTTCCACCAGTGGCAAAAGAAACCAGACCAGTCTTACTAAGCATGGGTTGTCAGTCTCTGTGGGCTAAGTAGGAAAAGTAAATCTGTGTGTGCTCACTGCCAATACGCCTCTGTCGATTCCTTAATTCACATCATTGTTGTTCATACTGCCCCAGACAGAAAGCTCCGTTGAGAAGCGTTTAGAAGATCCAACAGTTGAATACATTTTGGGGATCACTAGGACTTTCAAAGAGTTACAAGCTGAGTCTGAACAATTTGAGTGTGTCATGGCCATACAGTCAGTGTGCTCCTTGGAATCACATCAGCGGCATTCCCTGATGTTCTCAATTTTTTCCTCTAATTCATTCAAGCTGCAATCAGACATTGCTGTTTTCTGCTGCAGTTTCCCGTTATGTTCTGATTGTTTCTCAGTACTCTCCCGGCACTGCTGCCCACATAGGTGCACCATGTGTGCTGCTTCCCATAAGCAAGGCCATGTCATCACAGTCTGTCAAGCTCCCTGTGTAGCCAGGCCTCAGATTTGGTTGTGCAGGTCACAGAAATGCAAAATGCATACTATTATGCCAGTCCATGGCTGCAAGCTCAACATCCCCAGAAACATTGCGCAGTTGATTCAACGACAAATGTTACATTTCCAGATCAACAATGGGTCCTCTGTGTCCCTTGTGAACCTGGACACATATCATCATCTGGGTCGACCTGCTCTCTCCTCCACAAATTGTCATTTGGTTGGTTATGGAAACCAGCCTGTCCCTGTTCAAGGAGAGTTCATGATCAACATCGAATATCACCTTGTGATGAGGGAGATCAAGTTTTTAGCAGTAGACAGTGTAAGGTCTTTGGGTTTCAGATTCAAAATGAGGTACATCTTGTTTTAAACTCTCTTCCACTCAAGGAACTCTAACTCCTCTGCCATGAGTTTGGTCCCATTTTTGTCAGGTTTGGGGACAGTAAAAGATTTTGAGGTACGCATCATCCTCAAATTGAAAGCCATACCTAAATTTTGTTGTGCTTAGCCTCTCCCCTTCACCCTGAGATCGGCATTCAAGGAGGAACTTGACAGGTTGCAATGTCTGGGTATCATTGAACTGGTCACCTTTGGCCAGTGGGAGACACCACTTGTTGACATTTGCAAACCTTCAGGGGCACTTCATTTGTGTGGAGATTTCAAAGCCAACATTAACACTTAGTTGGTAGCAGATTCTTATACAATTTGTGGACTGACGAAGTTCTCACAAAACTGGAGGGTAGTGAATGTTTCTCAAAAATTGATTACGTGGAGGTATATCTATAGCTTTGTCTGGATTGCACTTCTGAACAGATTATGTTTATCAACACCCGGTTCAGGTTATACTGTTGGATGTGCTCACCTTTTGGCATTGACAATGCCCCCCCCCCCTTTTTTCAGTGGTTCTTAGAACAGTTAAAATGCAATGTCTCCTGTTGTACAAACTATCTAGAGGACATCATCATCACAGGGTCCTCATGACAGGAACATCTCGACAATCTTCAGACTCTATTCACTAAATTGCAAGAAGCAGGCCTTAAGCGCATCCTGTGGAAGACAAAGTTTTTCCAGACACAAGTAGAATATGTGGGCCATTTTATTTCAAAGGATAGCATCCATCTTACACTGCATCATCAAGCCGCTATTCCCAACCTTCCTAAGCTGCACAATCTGAAAGAACTCCAAACATTTTTGGGAAAAGTCAGTTACCATTCAAAATTTATTCCCATTGCAGCAAATGTCATTCATCCCTTAAACAACTTGCGGAAAACAAGGTGTTCCTTTTGTTTAGTCAGTGGACTGAGACAAGGCATTTGCCCATGTCCAATCTGTGCTAATGTCTTCCCAATGTCTTGGAATCTTTACGCCAGGCAAATAGCTGGTTCTCGCCACCAATGCTTCCCAGTATGGACGTGGGGCAGTTTCGTCACACAGGGAAGCTGATGGGTCTGAACAAACTCTAGCATATGCCTCAAAGACACTGACAGCTGCTCAATGCAATTATTCACAAACAGAAAATGAAGTGACAATCATCGTCTAAGCAGTCCAAAAGTTCCACGTTTTCCTCTATGTAAATGAATTCTATCTCATTAGCAACCATAAACCACTTGTGGTGCTTCTTGGCCCCTGTCCTCCAGACAGGCCACCACAAAGAATTTTGCTGTGAGCTTTATTTTTGAGTGCATATCAGTATAAGATTCATTATCATCCTACTGCTCATCACACCAATGGAGAGGCGCTCTTGCATTTACCCATTGGTCCTGACCCAGAATTTCACAAAAGAGAAGGTGTGTGTTTCCAAATCAATGATCATGTGCAGTAGGCACTGGATAGTCCCCCAGTCACAGTGTAGAGAAAGCCTCTCAGCAAGATCCATTTCTCTGTCAGATGTCTCATTTTGTGTGAAAAGTTGGCCCAAACAGCTACCTGCTAAGGAGTCAGGCCCACTCCACAACTGTTTCGTTCTTTGTAATTGGCTAGCAGTGATTGATGAAACACTCCTCCTTAGTATGGATTTGGATGAAGTCTGCATTGTCACCCTGCTGGTCCTCTGGTCTCAGGTTCTTGCACTTCTCCACTGAGGCCACTTGAGCATAATCAGCATGAAAATGCTAGCTAAGCGTTTTGCCCACTGGCTCTGCATTGATTCAGCAGTTGAGAAGATTGTTTGCAGGTGCAAACAGTGTGCTGAGGCAGTCCCCCTCCCCCCCTCCTCCCTCCCATGAACTTTTGCTCCAGGGCCCACCCCCCATCAGCTGTGGCACCGTGTCCACATAGATTTTGTGTGTGCTTTCAGTTATTCCATGTGGTTAGTGATGGTGGATGCCCTGCCAAATGACCCACTTATCATGCACATCCCAGCAAAAGCTACTGCGCAGACTCTAAAGTGATTTTTGCGATCAAAGGATTGCCACAGATGATCATCTCCGATAAAGACCCACAGCTTGACTCAGTGTTGTTCCGCAGTTTCTGCATCCAGAACTGTATTACTCACCTTACGTCTGCACCATTTCACCCCAATCGAATGGTGAGGTGTAATGTATGGTGCTTACATTTAAGATGCAACTAGCAAAATGCTTGTCACACTCGCCTTCAGATGTGGCAGTGCCTATGATTCTAGGCAGACACAGGACCACCCAGCTGATAGGCCATAGCCCAGTGGAGCTCCTCCATGGCTGACAACCCCAGAAACCCCTATATTTTCTCTGTCCTGCACCACAGCCTTACCCTTCACAATATGTTGGGGGCAATCCAGTCTGGGCGTGCACCTTCAGTTGGTGGCCAGGATGGGCACTGGCTACCGTTTGGGAGAAGTAAGGCCAGTTGAATATTCACGGTGAATATCAGTGGGGCATCACACCCCTACTATCAGAATTAACTATGCCCTCAATGGGGCAATGACCTGCTGCAGCTGCAGAGGGCCTCCTGCACACGCTGCCCCCTCCCAGGGGCCAGACACCATGGAGGCCTCCCTCCTTCGCTGGATGTAGACCCTCAATCCATGTCAGACAGTGACTGCCTGGATGCCATCCACTCATCAGAGCAACAGCCAGGCATCTCCCTGTCGTTACTGCCTGTCTCTTGCTGCCACAGGGTCCACAGAGCCCCCACATGCTGGGTCATCACTGCGGCCAGTCCACCATCCTCCAGGCCACTCCTGCCCGTACACCCCACTCGGCTGGAGCCAGCTGACGGCCAATCCATGTGAAGGTGACACATCTTTGGATGCAGATGAGCCAATGGAAGCCAATGCTGTCACCGTTCAACAGCAAATGTGATGCTGCCATCATTGCTGTCAGGTCACCTGGGTGGATCGGGTGGCTTCCTCACCGATACTGACCTTCCACCAGCACAATCTGGCCGGCATGGTCATTCTTTTCTCACGCGCCATCACCACAGGCACTGGCTCTGCGGAAGAGGGGAGGGACGTGACAGCAAGCTGCATAATGCCGCTGCAGCATTTGTATCTAGTGCCAGTGGTGGCCTAGCAAAGCAAGTGCGCTACAGTTGCCTGCAGCCAGCCCACCAGCTGGCAAATACAAATACATCGTGCCGCTGCCAGCAGGGCCTCAACCACTTGCATCTTCTCCGCTGTATGCAAAAATTCTTCAGTCAGGCCAGGTCTATGCTGGTGTGCATTCAGCTGCCAGTGATAGGAGTCTGAACTTGGACAGTTAATAGTCATGTTAATATTTTGCTAACATTGTCAACATCTGGCGTGCATTTATCGTCCTACATAATTTTTGTGTATGTAGTGATTGTCAACAATGAGTGTAGATATAACAGTGTTGTACACTAAATTGCAAATCACACATGTACAACCTACAGTATTTTGTGCTGTGAATAAAGAACAACTGTGCAATTTCACAAATATACCTCAGCAAATTCGTAGGCTGCTTGGTCTACAAACTCTTTCTCACTCCACACTTGGCACCTGGGACTCAGTCGATGGGACGCCAGTGCTCCGACAGCAATAGCAAACAGATATGAAGGTATAGGCACATTCTGACGAAATTTATGAAGTTTTAATCCTTTACCAACAAGAGATGGTTCACCTTCTCTCACAGCACTCATCAACACAACCAAGTCTTCAGGAGCACGTATCTGTGAAGTAAAGAACATATACATATATTGGCATGGAAAAACCACAGATGTTTTAAGGCATGTAATATTAATTTCAGAAGACTCTACAAATGAATATTGTGCCTACAAAGTGTGAATGCAAACTTCACAAGGGCGCATTAGAATCTACTAACTTTGGTGGCAAGGAGGTCCCAATTGTAGTTTTCTACACATTATTATGGCTATCAAAATTGCCCTTAATATTACAGTTGCAATACATGTCAGCAACAAAGTAGTCAAGCTTGAACTTATATTAACTTCAATCAGGAACTGTTATTGTTTGGTTCTGTGGACTAATGGATAATTTAATCTGTTGTTAGAGAATGCTAATTTTACGTTCAATAAATGTATGCTGTCGCTAAAGTGAGGGTCACAATATTTTAATTTTCCTCAATATCAATGATGATGGTATATTTAACTGAGCACACAACAGTCAGATCTTTAGAGCCCATACATTGATCGTATGAAAGAAATGTGGTTAACAAAGACAAGATGATGAAAATTTCAACAAAAATTAAAATACACCTCACTACAAAATAGAACATATATAGATACACACAGAAAACACACACACACACACACACACACACACACACACACACACACGAGAGAGAGAGAGAGAGAGAGAGAGAGAGAGAGAGAGAGAGAGAGAGAGAGAGAGAGAGAGTATTTTTACCTGAGCAGAATATGTAACTTTAACTGCTGGAGAGTCCTGGCATGGAATCACTGAACGGCAGTGAATTGCCTGAAATGTAAAGAAAAGTCAGTACTTTTACCTGCTTCACGAAATACAGATTAAGACTGATTAGAGCAGAAGAGCTGATCAGTAGGAGAAAATGGTAACAGTATTTTCAAATGTACCTACTAAAGCATTAAAAGCTGGAGATACTGCCTTTGAAACACGCATTTTCAGTCCACTTTCAGTTAATATTTTACTAATATTACAACTTAATCTAATGTGAATTAATATACAGTGTGGTCAGAACAGTCTGAAAAGCTTGTAAGGGAGTTTCAGGGTAGGTTGTGCTGAGAAATAATTGTTAAGAAAAAAATTCAATACATTGTATCATTTCTGTTTTAACTAGCATTAAAGTTAGGCAATCAGGTCACTGTATATACAAATTCAAGCAATTGCATGTGCTGAAATGGAGTAATGCACAGACAACTGTAAGTCCGTGAGTTACCATTTGTTGAGAGGCTTATTAACATTTAAAATGTGTCTTTTTTGGATGTGCCAAATTTAAGTTAGGTGAGCAAAGGCTTCTTTTGCCTGGTTCAACGATACCAAACAAAGAACACGATTAGCAACACTTGTCTCTGGCAGCCTGCTCAAATTTGCACCTGCAATGATATGATTCGCTAACTTAAATGCTAATTAAATCACAAAAGGTGCAATGCATCAAATTTTTTTCTCAACAATTATTTCTCCGCACAACCTACCCTGCAACACCCTTATAAGCTTTTCAGACTGTTTTTACCACACTGTAGTTAAAAATTATCTATTTTTGAATACTGGACAGTATGTTTTTCATATGCACATTAATCAAAGGTTTACTTGTAAAACTAATTTCTTTGTAGATAATTTATTTAATTTTGTGCTTTAAAATTATTCTCTTATCCAGTCCTTTCTCACTATTTACCATGTTTGCTATACTGTTTACCACATCTGCATTTTAAGTTAAATCTTCACAAATTCACTCTGCCATATACTGTACTTAATACTTTCTGTAACCCCAGATCACAATTCCATAGCAAAACATAGTACATCACCATTCATCATTCCATGTATTTCATTTTGCATCAGATTGGAAGTTTTCACCTCCACAGAACAAATCTCGTGAATATGTGAAGTGGCTTTTTTCTTTAATCTAGGTTAATTTTTCTTTTGTTTCTGTTAAATGATAATTATCTTACTTTAAGTACACATAATTAATAAGATAAAAATTACATAATGTTTCTGGTATTTTGAACACACTATCATGATGTGTGTGTTCATACTGGTGTTGTCATTACCTGGCACTGACTGAAAAGATATGGGTGCTTTCCACCTGCTGTCTGTTGAGGTGAGAGCCACTGGAGTGCACTAGCACTTGGAGATGTTTCATACTCTATTTTCACAATCACACTGAAACAGAAAAAGACAATCTCTGACCAGAACTTATGCAGCATTTTTCTCAAATGTGTGAAAATAATACAATAATAATACTGAAATTATTGAATCAAAAAAATGCGCTTTCAAGAGAATGCACAAATAATTCTTCTAAAATCATTAAATAACACATTCACAGTTGCAAATACCATTTACAGCTATTGATATACACCAATGGTATAAAACAGCCTTAATTTTCCTGCAAACAAGCAAACATGCAACATGGTAAGTACAAACCAGTTAATTCTTCTACCCCCACCTCCTATTCAAACAAACTCAAACATAAATTTCACAAGAACCTCTTTGTATTACATTGATTTGGTTTCGAGAAAAGCTGTGACTGTACTGGGCAATGTACTGGATAATTTCAGGCTAGAATATATTATTATTTTCATATCATACTGTTCTATGACAAAATGGTGTCTTCATTCTGTTTATGGTACTATACCACAGTTTAATTTTTGCTGTGACCAACTGTTCTGCTAACCAACATAACTTTCAGAATACACACATACATAAAGGAACTCCCAGAGATTGGAACAAGTTTTAGTATGATTGTATGGATTTAGATCCATAACTAATACAAGATGTTTGTAGTGCATACATTGCTTTAAAGTCAATTTATTGGACAAGAAATAAAGGACATTCTTAAAGATGTCTCACCTGCAAAACCACTTTTGTTAAGAGTGCGAAGAACAGTATTTTATGGCATTATCATGAATTAAAAAGACAAAATGATCTTAAAACTCTGTTCCCCCTGTTGCCAATTGCTTTATGCTGCTACTAGTATGCGTTTGTGTGAAGTGCGCCAAGTGTAATGTTGCGTACATGTGTACTCAAATTGCCCGCCAACAGTATCAGTGCGGACCGGCCAATAGAGACAACCAGTAGGAAGCATACACACAGCACAGTCTTTGCTGCGCTATCTACTGGCAGCACTATCTACTGCATGGAGCAGTGCTGACTGAATCTCTTGTTGTTACTCTAGTTTGTATCAAGCACATCAGTGTCCTGGGTCTCGTGAAGTCCCAGGAGGCTTATTGTTCAGACATTATGAATAAAGCCATATTTGTGTGACTTGGATCAGCTTTGTGTATTACGTAGTTACTACACAATTGGCGACGAGGATGGGATGGTTTCTGCAAGTGCAATCTTTACATCTATATCTACATGGATACTCTGCAAATCACATTTAAGTGCCTTCACAATTCTCTATTATTCCAATCTCGCATAGCGTGTGGGAAGAGCGAACACCTATATCTTTCCATACAAGCCCTGATTTCCCTTATTTTATCATAGTGATCGTTTCTCCCTATGTAGGTCGGAATCAACAAAATATTTTCACATTCAGAGGAGAAAGTTGTTGATTGGAATTTTGTGAGAAGATTCCATTGCAACGAAAAATGCCTTTCTTTTAATGATATCCAGCCCAAATCCTGTATCATTTCAGTGACACTCTCTCCCATATACCACGATAATACAAAAGGTGCTGCCCTTCTTTGAACTTTTTCTATGTACTCCATCAGTCCTATCTGGTAAGGATCCCACACCACACAGCAGTAGATCTGTTACATTTTCTATGTGTCCTGCCAATAAAACGCAGTCTTTGGTTTGATCAGATTTATTCATTACAGATGTGGTGTTGCTGGCCCTGATTGAACAGTTTACTTCGGCTGTGACCACTCTGTTGGCTTCCATTAACAGACAGGGTACCGCTCTACCAGTCCGTCCACCCGCTTTTTCTCCATATGAAGGTTCAGTGAGGATTGAGACGCTTAAGAAAAAAAGACTCAAGACAGCATTTATTGGCTTTCAGTGTAAGACTCGAATTTGTACCAAGCCTTCTTCCTCTCTTGGATTCCACCTGAGGTGTATCAATTACTATGTCAGCTTGCTCATTTTGTTAGAACCGGCAGCTCTTATTTTTGAACACATGTGCAGTTTATTGTCCAACTACTATCGCAAATGAACCCATGTCATAGCGGCATGAGCTGAATTCTACTGATGCTGCAAGAAACCAAACTGGTCATACAGGGGCTGGGCAGCTGAACTTCACGGCCTTAGCCATAAGTGCCAGGTCATTACTGATGCCCATAATGACTCTTATGGAGACTCTATGGTATGCAATGCAGTTATCATTTAGCTCCAGACAAGGAAGTGCATCAGAAGGATTTACACCATAAAAACACGCTGTTAGCAGAAGTTTTGCAAATATCACAATCTTTTGAAGTTTCTTGGGCAGCAGGTGACCAAATTACAGCATAGGACAATGTGGCAGTAGTGTCACAGGATGTGCCCCCTAGGATGACGGGTAGCTTACACAAGGAAGCGGCAGTGGTGGTGGTAAACGAGCGGGGCCGGCATTAAGATGACCAAGGCTGGGCTAAGTAACTGCAACTCCTGCAGTGCCAGTGTCAGAGTTTTCTGTTTCTGTTTTGTCTTTATATTTTGTCCACCATGAATGTTCGGCATGCCCTAAGCACTGGGCTACTTGTAATGCTTGCCAGAAGAAACGCCACATGGCCTTCGTGTGTTGTTCACCGAAGTTTGCCAAGGATATGGACATGGATATAAATTGTGTCTCGCCAATGTTTGTGACTTCTCCCAAGCTGTTTATTGAGTTAAATGTTTTACGCCATGTGCTCCAGCTACAGGTCAACACAGATGCTGCAGTGATGTTTTGAATTCTCAAACCTACATGAGTTTAGGCTCGCTGCTGTTGACACTGGTCAGTTATAATTAAAGAACATTGGGCTGTTGGGACAATTTATGGTAGCTGCCTCTTACAAGTCAGTGGTTCATTCCATTACATTTTTGGTGGTCTCTGACGCCAGTGTTGAGGACTTGTTCAATATGGACGCATTTCCAGCATTGGGATTTTACATAACTCATGTAGTTCACCTTGAGTCTGAACAGGTACCATATTCTCAATTGGAAACAATGTGTGAGAAGTTTTCAGACTTGTTTTCGGAAGGTACAGTGTGTGTTATGAATTTTTCTGATCATATTTCTTTGAAATCCACAGCTTGGCCTCATTTTTGTCATGCCCGTTCTACTCCTGTCGCCCTGAAAGGTCAAGTGAAACCAGAATTGGATGGACATCAATCTCTAGGGGTGGTGCAACCTGTTATGACTAGTGAATGGTCCTCTCCGCTGGTTGTAGCTTAAAAGCCATCAGGGGAACTTTGCCTCTGTGGTGGCTTCACTACTACTGTCAACAAGCAGTATAGCGTGGATACCTATCCTCTCCCACGCAAGGAGAGCTGTTGGTGAAATTATCAGGTGGCCAGAACTTTTCTAAAACTGATTTGCCTGAAATGTATCTGCAGGTTCCTGTGGACAAACAGTCTCGGCGAGTTCGGGTTCTGAATACTATTTTTGGTCCCTATCAATATTTGTGCCTTCCTTTTGATGTGGATATGCCCCTCCTATTTGCCAAAAAATTTTAGAGCAACTGACTATGCATGTCCCGCGCTGCATTAATTATTTGGATGATAATGTCATGGGTGCCAAACACTGCTGATCACTTGAGAAGTTTGAGCACTTCTTTTTCCATCTTACAGTCCACAAGCTTACAGTACGACCTCGTGATATCTCAATTTTTTTGTAATCCGCTGTTGTTTATTTGTGGTTCGAGGTTTTGTAGGATGGGATTCATCCTCCGCCAGAACCACATCTCTGCTGTCACATCTATGCCTCGCACTCATCCATGAAGGCGCTTCAGGCCTTCCTACGGAAAATTGCCTACTACCATAAATTCTTGCTGGGGGTAGCAACATTGACCCACCTTTTGTGTGCCCTGCGGCCTTGGAGTGGTCAAGCACATCGATATGCCGACAGCTCTGAACAACCTGTTGCTTTCGCCTCTAAATCTTTCACTCTGGGGGTACTCTCACATCAAGTTTCATATTATTACTGACCATAAACCTTTGGTTTCCTTGTTTAACCCTCGCATTTCCTTGCCTGATAAGGAAGCACACCGCCAACGATGCTGAGTGCTGTTCTGGACTTGCTACAGTTATGAAATCCATTTTTGTCCTAATTTAAACATGCCAATGCGGATGCCTTGTCCCACCTTCCTGTGGGTCCTGATCCCAACTCTGATCACGAAGAATTGCTTTGCTTCCATTGTGATATTGAAACACAGGCTCCAGTCCAGGGTTTCTCAACTAGAAGCTCACGCATAGCAACTGCTGTTGCCATCGACCCGGTTCTCCGTCAGGTATTTCAGTTTGTTCAATAGGGCTGGCCAGGCAAACTGCTGGATTGGGCTTCAGACCCCCTGTGTAACTATGTTTCGTTCAGATATTGGCTCTCTGTTTTTGACAGTGTTTTGCTGTTGTCCACAGAAGACCTCTTTCCCACAGTAGTCATTCCTGGCACAGTATGGCACAAGGTTCTATGCCTTCTCCATTTTGTGTACTGAACTGCTAGCTAGGAGACATGTTTTTCGGCCAGGGATTGATGCCAAAATTGTCCTTTTTGTCACAGCTTGTGAGCATCGTGTCCGACAACAGGCAGCTCCCATGGTGTCCCTGTCCCCCTGGCCTGCTTCACACTTGCCATGAGAATACATTCACATAGATTTCGCAAGTCCCTTCTTGAATTCCCATTGGTTGTGGATGCATTTTCCTGGTTTCCTTACATCTCTGGTGGATGCTGACGTCAGCTGAGGCCACAATTCATATGCTTTTGAGGGTATTTTCTATTGGGGGTGGGGGGGGGGGAGGGGGGTTTGCCTTGTACCTTAGTTTCCAATAACCGGCCCCCATTCATTTCTCTCACCTTCAAATCGTTTTGTGTATGTTCAAGCCCCAAATAAAAAAGTTTTTGTGGATTCACTGGAAAACGACGTCCTCTGTTTTTTGAATACCTATCACATTACGCCTATCGGGGAATGGAGCCTGGTGGATTTGCTTCACAGCTGGCAGCCACACACTCTTCTCCAACTTCTGCAGCCTGTGCCGCACCTGCTGTGGTTGGGTTGGTCCAACCACTTCATGCGATGACTGACAGCATGGGCACCAGGGTTTGGTCGCTGGCCAAAGTGAATACCAGTCACTGTCATCCGCCACCAGGAATGCTGTCTTTGTGACATACATACAGCCGACGGGCTGGTAGCACGCCACTTTGATCAGTTGTGTCTCCGCTCACTGCCAGAAGCTACTGGTTTGTAGGTGTGGCCTCTGTCCCCGCAGCCCACCCCGCTGCCCTCCACCTCGAGCTTTCCGTAACCTGCTGTGGATGCGTTCCCATCGCATTGCTTGCCTCCTCCACTTGTGGCATCCTGGGGTTCCAGCTTCCCGCAGCCCACCCCACTGCCCTCCACCTCGAGCTTTCCGTCACCTGCTGTGGATGCGTTCCCATCCCATTGGCTGCCTCCTCCACTTGTGGCATCCTGGGGTTCCAGCTTCCCGGCACCTGGCACTGGTCCGCCTCCTGCCTCGGGTCCATTGCTGCAACTTGTTGTACCAGTCGGGCCAACTCCGCCAGCTCGCTCACTATCATCGCCTCGGCCATCATCGCCGGTGGATCCAGCCCCATCTCTTCTGCAGTGGGATCTGCCTGCTGATGATTATGAAGAAATGTCAATGGCACTCTCATCTCCGGTGATGCTGTCAGGCACTGCACGGGCCCATTATCCTCGGGGATGCCCACATTCCTGCGCATTCCAGCCCTATGCTCCAATGTCCACCTGGCACATTGTCCCAACACCATTGTCGCCATCGGCTGTTGCTGCTCCATATTCAACTCTCATTGGGCTGCCGGCACCTCCTCCATCAGCCGGACGTCCACTTTGCATGAGCGAGAGGTGTGCTGTACCCTGCCACTAGTGCGTGTGAGTGTGAAGTGCACCGAATGTAGTGTTGCCCCGTGGGTGAACTCAAACCACCAGCCAACTGTATCAGCATGGACTGTCCACTAGAGTCCACTGGTGGGAAGTGTGCACACAGTATGGCCTCCACTGTGTCGTCTACATGCAGCCTGCATCTATAAATGCGCAGAGCAATGCTGACTGAATCTCTTGTTGTTATTCTAGTATGTATCACTCAGATCAGTATTCTGGGTCTTGTGGAGTCCCATGAGGCTTATTGTTCAGAGGTTATGAATAAAGCCACATTTAAATGACTTGGATCGGTTTTGTATAGTACTTGGTTACTACACCCATGTATGATATTCTCAATCTGTAAATTCAACACCGTAAAAAAAAAAACCTGTGGACACATCAACAGTGTATTATAATAAAGGAAATTCTTGCATGGAAAAATAAGTGTATAACAGAAATGAAACAACTCGTGTGTAATAGATATGTGGTGCACAAAAACACACAACAGCTTTCATACTAGCTTTTGAGCACTAGCTCTTTTTCTAGCAAAAGTACACTTTCACACAGGCAACCACACAACACCCAAATGCACACTCCTGGACCACGGCAAGTAACGTATTACATTTTTTCAATTGCATTTCTCATTAATGAGATCAGCTTTTTCTCGTTTTTCCCAGAAAATCTCACAAATGTAATGTTCTAAGGTGAATTGCTAGAACACGACAGCAAATACCCACAATATGCTGACAAAAGACCAAGTTATCATCAGACATGCTGATGGACTGATGTCAGGGGCTGGAGCAGTCTCCCTTTATAGCTGAGGACATACAGAACCCCTGAATATTCCCACATCCATTTCGTTTGACATTGCTTTTCAATTCTCATATTCTAGTTTAGGTTTCCACTCAATTTTTAAGTATTTGCCAAGCATCTTCATTTCATCAAAATTCATGGATTGTCCCACCACTACACAGTGTTTTGTGACTGCCAACTTCATGATTATGCTAAATGTGTGTGTCAATGGTGTTTCATGCAGTGTTTTTCAAGGCTCTGATCATTTGGCCCATGTAAGGGATCCAGTAAACTCCTGGTTTGTGGTAGCTCAAAGCATCTTTTACATTGCCCAGAACTGATCTAATTTTGTTGGGCAGGCAAAAAATGCATCACAACTTATGCTTCTCCATTTGCAAGAAAGGCAGTGGCTCATGAATTCTATGCCTCATCATAGGTTGTGTCCCCAATGGCCAGATTGGAAGAAGTTGCTTGTCTGTATAATCATTGCTGCAGAATACTGCTTAGAGGTGTTTTGTGCCTCTGATGTGGTACGGGCCTTGTGTAACAGTGTCCTGAAAATATCATTTTTTCAGCATTGGTTTGGGGTGACGTTCAGCATGCAGATGCAGGTCCTTATGAGTGGGTTTGCGGTAATACCATGTCCCAGAATGTTATTCACATTCCTCTGACTAATCAATCCAGAAGAGGCAGTTTCTCTCATTTTCACTTCTAGCATGAGAGCTATGTCGTAATGTCTTGAAATGAGCTGACATAGAAAATACCTTCTTTTGTCTTTCCCATTTTCCCCTTCGGCCAAATTGCAAACATTCCATCTCTGTAACGAAAAGAATATGTAGGCTTTCATGTGGCTGACTTTGGTTTTTCTTCTTCAAAGTGCTCCATATATAGGTTTGTGAGTACATGAGAGTGGGGACTGGCCATCGCTACACCATCACACTGTTCATAGAAGTATCCACCAGAGAGAATATTCACAGAGGTAAGTTGTTGTTGCTGTTGTGGTCTTCAGTCCTGAGACTGGTTTGATGCAGCTCTCCATGCTACTCTATCCTGTGCAAGCTTCTTCATCTCCCAGTATCTACTGCAACCTACATCCTTCTGAATCGTATTCATCTCTTGGTCTCCCTCTACGATTTTTACCCTCCACACTGCCCTCCAATGCTAAATTTGTGATCCCTTGATGCCTCAAAACATGTCCTACCAACCGATCCCTTCTTCTAGTCAAGTTGTGCCACAAACTTCTCTTCTCCCCAATCCTATTCAATACCTCCTCATTAGTTATGTGATCTACCCACCTTATCTTCAGCATTCTTCTGTAGCACCACATTTCGAAAGCTTCTATTCTCTTCTTGTCCAAACTAGTTATCGTCCATGTTTCACTTCCATACATAGCTACACTCCATACAAATATTTTCAGAAACGACTTCCTGACACTTAAATCTAATCTCGATGTTAACAAATTCCTCTTCTTGAGAAACGCTTTCCTTGCCATTGCCAGTCTACATTTTATATCCTCTCTACTTCGACCATCATCGGTTATTTTACTCCCTAAATAGCAAAACTCCTTTACTACTTTAAGTGTCTCATTTCCTAATCTAATTCCCTCAGCATCAACCAGCTTAATTTGACTACATTCCATTATCCTCGTTTTGCTTTTGTTGATGTTCATCTTATATCCTCCTTTCAAGACACTGTCCATTCCGTTCAACTGCTCTTCCAAGTCCTTTGCTGTCTCTGACAGAATTACAATGTCATCGGCGAACCTCAAAGTTTTTACTTCTTCTCCATGAATTTTAATAACTACTCCGAATTTTTCTTTTGTTTCCTTTACTGCTTGCTCAATATACAGATTGAATAACATCGGGGAGAGGCTACAACCCTGTCTTACTCCTTTCCAAACCACTGCTTCCCTTTCATACCCCTCGACTCTTATAACTGCCATCTGGTTTCTGTACAAACTGTAAATAGCCTTTCGCTCCCTGTATTTTACCCCTGCCACCTTCAGAATTTGAAAGAGAGTATTCCAGTTAACATTGTCAAAAGCTTTCTCTAAGTCTACAAATGCTAGAAACGTAGGTTTGCCTTTTCTTAATCTTTCTTCTAAGATAAGTCGTAAGGTCAGTATTGCCTCACGTGTTCCAACATTTCTACGGAATCCTAACTGATCTTCCCCGAGGTCAGCTTCTACCAGTTTTCCCATTCGTCTGTAAAGAATTCGCGTTAGTATTTTGCAGCTGACTTATTAAACTGATAGTTCGGTAATTTTCACATCTGTCAACACCTGCTTTCTTTGGGATTGGAATTATTATATTCTTCTTGAAGTCTGAGGGTATTTCGCCTGTCTCATACATCGTGCTCACCAGATGGTAGAGTTTTGTCATGACTGGCTCTCCCGAGGCCCTCAGTAGTTCAAATGGAATGTTGTCTACTCCCGGGGCCTTGCTTTGACTCAGGTCTTTTAGTGCTCTGTCAAACTCTTCATGCAGTATCTTATCTCCCATTTCGTCTTCATCTACATCCTCTTCCATTCCCATAATATTGTCCTCAAGTACATCGCCCTTGTATAAACCCTCTATGTACTCCTTCCACCTTTCTACCTTCCCTTCTTTGCTTAGAACTGGGTTGCCATCTGAGCTCTTGATATTCATACAAGTGGTTCTCTTCTCTCCAAAGGTCTCTTTAATTTTCCTGTAGGCAGTATCTATCTTACCCCTAGTGAGACAAGACTCTACATCCTTACATTTGTCCTCTAGCCATCCCTGCTTAGCCATTTTGCACTTCCTGTCGATACCATTTTTGAGACGTTTGTATTCCTTTTTGCCTGCCTCATTTACTGCATTTTTATATTTTCTCCTTTCATCAATTAAATTCAGTATCTCTTCTGTTACCCAAGGATTTCTATTAGCCCTCATCTTTTTACCTACTTGATCCTCTGCTGCCTTCACTACTTCATCCCTCAGAGCTACCCATTCTTCTTCTACTGTATTTCTTTCCCCCATTCCTGTCTATTGTTCCCTTATGCTCTCCCTGAAACTCTCTACAACCTCTGGTTCTTTCAGGTTATCCAGGTCCCATCTCCTTAAATTCCCACCTTTTTGCAGTTTCTTCAGTTTCAATCTGCAGTTCATAACCAATAGATTGTGGTCAGAATCCACATCTGCCCCAGGAAATGTCTTACAATTTAAAACCTGGTTCCTAAATCTCTAACTTACCATTATATAATCTATCTGATACCTTTTAGTATCTCCAGGTTTCTTCCAGGTATACAACCTTCTTTTATGATTCTTGAACCAAGTGTTGGCTATGATTAAGTTATGCTCTGTGCAAAATTCTACAAGGCGGCTTCCTCTTTCATTCCTTCCCCCCAATCCATATTCACCTACTATGTTTCCTTCTCTCCCTTTTCCTACTGACGAATTCCAGTCACTCATGACTATTAAATTTTCGTCTCCCTTCACTACCTGAATAATTTCTTTTATCTCGTCATACATTTCATCTATTTCTTCATCATCTGCAGAGGTAGTTGGCATATAAACTTGTACTACTGTAGTAGGCATGGGCTTTGTGTCTATCTTGGCCACAATAACGCGTTCACTATTCTGTTTGTAGTAACTAACCCGCACTCCTATTTTTTTATTCATTATTAAACCTACTCCTGCATTACCCCTATTTGATTTTGTATTTATAACCCTGTAATCACCTGACCAAAAGTCTTGTTCCTCCTGCCACCGAACTTCACTAATTCCCACTATATCTAACTTTAACCTATCCATTTCCCTTTTTAAATTTTCTAACCTACCTGCCCGATTAAGGGATCTGACATTCCACGCTCCGATCCGTAGAACGCCAGTTTTCTTTCTCCTGATAACGACGTCCTCCTGAGTAGTCCCCGCCCCGAGATCCGAATGGGGGACTATTTTACCTCCAGAATATTTTACCCAAGAGGACGCCATCATCATTTAATCATACAGTAGAGCTGCATGTCCTCGGGAAAAATTACGGCTGTAGTTTCCCCTTGCTTTCAGCCGTTCGCAGTACCAGCACAGCAAGGCCGTTTTGGTTAATGTTACAAGGCCAGATCAGTCAATCATCCAGACTGTTGCCCCTGCAACTACTGAAAAGGCTGCTGCCCCTCTTCAGGAACCACATGTTTGTCTGGCCTCTCAACAGATACTCCTCCATTGTGGTTGCACCTACGGTACGGCCATCTGTATCGCTGAGGCACGCAAGCCTCCCCACCAACGGCAAGGTCCATGGTTCATGTGTGTGTGTGTGTGTGTGTGTTGGGGTTTGTGGGCGCTCAACATCGAGGTCATCAGCGCCCTGACACATATTAAAAGGAACGAATGTGGAGAGACCTAATAAAACTGAAAAACATATTCAAGGAAAGCAGGAAAAGAGAGAAATTACTACATAAGAAAGTAAAAGCTAAGGGAAGGGAAAACATAGCAACAAGAATGACACAGGAAAGTGTCATTGGCTGGCCACTTACATAAAAGATGGGCGAGCTTGTCACACAGTGAGCAAATTAATATCCTCTCCCTAAAATCTTTGTAAAAACATTTGACAAGGCACAGAACTTTAAAACTTTAACCACATTCATCCGAGTGTTGCCTAAAAGAGTTGGCAGGTCCGCTGGCAAATCAGCCAAGTCCATGGTTCATGGGGGAGGGGGGGGGGGGGGGGGGCACAGAGGTAAGAATGTTCTTAAATACGAAAGGAAACTATGTTGAGATAACATAAAATAAAAATTAGTTCTGACTTTCAAAACTAAAATAGTGTTTCCTTGGTAATCTTAGTGAAAATAAATAAAACAAACTGATCTGTAGTTGCAGTTCAAAATATATGACCTTCCTTGAATGCAGAAGCTGCATAGCATTTTTAGCCCTTCCACAGCATTACTAATGTCACAAGCAAGGCAAACTAAACTAATCTTTTTAATAAGGGTGGGGATTAACCACTTCATCTCACCACATAATGTAATCACCAGCAAGTAAGTGTGGGTGACTAGTGTGATGTCAAAGTAACATGGCAGTCTCCAGGTGAGGCGGCATGACATTGTGTGACTTTTGATTGACAGTCTGTAGCTGTCATCTCCACATCTGTGGCATTGAGGGTGACACTCAGAGCAACTTCACTGATTTCCCTCATTTCCTGCCTAAGAACTCTCTATGTAAATCCAATGCAGCTCTATTGTTCTTGCCAGAGTGGCCATTCACTGCGTCCAAGTGCACATGGGGCATCTATTGCCTGCAGTGATTAGAAAGCTGAGGCAGTGTGTGTTATATTTGGAAGTAAAGGTCAGGTGACAAGAACACATTCAGATGCTTAAGGATTCGAACATTGGACGATAAGAAAGACTACCCAACATGAAATGGTAACAGAAGATATGACAAAGTGACAACAGATGTCAGGATGAATGTAGGGTTCAGATTCAAAGTCTGAAAACTGAGCAGAAAATAGGTTGACATGCCTTCAGAACACAAAATCACAATGCTCTGTGCAAAACAGCATGTGAATGACTTAGCAAGAAAATCCCTTGAAAGGATCTCCAGTGCGACTCTCAAAATCATCATAGAATAATCCAAAAGAATTCAACATGAACTCAGAATCATCTCCAAAAAGCTCCAAGTGAACTTGGAATGACCAGAAGCAAAACGAACTCAGAATATAGGCTTAAATCATCTCTCAATGAAGACTCAAAAACAACTCACAATGATTGAAATATTTCTGTGTGAACTCAGAATAACCAGAATCAGAATGAACTCGGGATGAAAGCTTAAATGAGCTAGCTGGAACTAAGAATCATCCTGACTGCCCATACTTGGCAGTTCTGTTCCTCTTCTGCCACTTTTGTCTTTCAGAGTGCTGATTTTCTTGTCATATTGTCTTGTTACTGGTGATCTCAGGTTGCAATGTCACCCAATGAATGATTGGCACAGGGTAGTCCCTCCCTGTCAGTTTTGGTCATAGGGTGCCAATCTTTCTGATCTTGCTTCAAAAAGTCGCTGGATGGCGGCTAATAGGGATTACAGGAATGCAGGCAGCATTCTCACACCATCACTTGCTGCGGTGCCAGCCACTGTTTGTGGCCATTTCCCGAGTGACTTACAGGCCAGATTTTCTTGAGAAAACTGCTAAGAATGTCTCTGCGCTTTTCTATTTATAGCTGAGGCCTAAGATGGCCGAGGCTTTCCACCAGGCCTGTTTGTGAGAAGGTATGGAAGCCCCTCTCTCGAGTGTCTCAGGTCCTCAGAACTCAGTGGTGTCCCTCAGACATCTGTCATACTTTAAATGGGACACCCCTTTCTGAGTTAATCAAAAAAACTTGCAAAGCATGCCTGTCCATCTTCTGTAGTTTTTGGTAAAGTCGCAATAACAGGGAGACGCTTAACTGAAATCCTTTTGTCCTGAGTGTCAGACTGCAAAGTATTACAGTATCCACACTCTGCAAACCACTTTGAAGTACATGGCCAAGGGTACTTCCCATTGTATCATATTTTAGGATTTCTTCCCATTCTATTAGTGTACTGTGTGCAGGAAGAATGATTACTTAAATACCTCTGTACACAGTGTTATTAGTCTAATCTTGCGTACATAATCTTCATGGGAGTGATACATAGTAGGCTTAGTATATTCCTAGGTTCCTTCAAACTTTGTAAGTAGCCTTTCACGTAATAGTTCTCTTCTGTTTTCAAGTGTCTGCCAATTCAGACATCATAATGTAATTGGATTGGTAAAAACTCTACTCACCAAGTAGTGGTGGAAGAACACATATATAGAAGGTATTGCATATGTAATACATTTTATGTGTGTGTTCTCCTGTCACCACTTGGTGAGTTGATTTTTTTACCTAACCAATTACATTATATTTTCAAAAATTGATTATTTCAGTTCAGATATCATGTGTGTCAAAAGGCACTTAGTGACTTGGTTCTATCTTTCTTTGTATAAGTTTAATATCCCCTGTTAGTCCTGTTTATTAAGGGCCTCACACACTTGAACAATATTCTAGGATGCACCAACAAGTGTTCTGTATGCGATCTTCTTTGCAGACTGACTTCATTTTCCCAGTATATTAGCAACGAACCACAGTCTACAAACCTACATTACCTACAACTGAGCCAATGTAATCATTTTCTTCCGTATTGCCACAAACTGTTGCACCCTTGTACTTGTATGAATTGACTGATTCCAGTTATGACACAATGATACTGTAGTCACAGAATACTACACTTTCACACAATTGAACATTTGGAATGGAATAACTATATGAATTAGGATGGATTACAACTCATCACATAGGGGAGGCACTGGGCAACAAACAGGCATATTTAAAAGAAGACTGTTGGAAAATGTCACCTTTCAGACAAAACCCTTCAACCCCCCACCCCCCCCCCCCCACACACACACACACACAGTGTTGTCTCCAGCACTGTGTTGAGAAGCAATCTCAGCTGGAATTGGTAGTGGAGGAACAGAAGGTTGTTCCAACATATTTATTGTTCCCGTAACCCCCTTGGCCTTGACCTCTGCTAGTTCTCACACATGCCTCTATCCCCTTTCCAACTCTCACTCCAGCCTCATACACACCTTCTGTACATCTATTATTGCTTACTACACGTAAAAGAAAACATAGCTCAATATCCCCTTATGTCATCTGTCCACACCCACAATACAAGACGAAACCACACAATTGATCTGCCATACTCTAGACTGTCTAAGGTAAATAATAGTTATAAATATGTAGGCCTCGAACTGTTTAATATGCTCCCTAAAATTGTACAAACAGTATCTAAAAGAAAATTTAAGACAACATTGGGTCAATGGGTCAAAGGTAAAGCATTTTACTCAGTTGATGAATTTAAAGATTGTAATATGGAAGATTTGCTGTTTTAACATAGAGAAAGGTACCTCTGCCTGTAGTAGGACCTAAATTTATATCAATAGCTTAGGATAATGACATAGTGTTATCAACATGTATATGATAATGACATAGTGTCATCAACATGAATACTCCCTGCTTAATATAAATCTGTATAATGCTTTCCTTTTTATTGTAAAATTAATAATATATAAAATTCCAAATGTGTGCTATTGTACTACACTAAATTTCACATGATTTATATATACATTGTTATGAGAATATAACCATCTTTATACTGTAATTGAACTTATTGACGAAGCCCATTGTATAAGAAAATACTGAACGGCTAATAAAGATTCTTATTCTTATTCTTAATACACTCACATCTGCAATATGGGATCGAGGTCTGGGGTGGGGCACCCACTGTCTATATGGATCGCATTTTTGGGCTTCAAAAGAGAGCAATTAGGATAATTGCTAATATAAGCAAATGCCAGTCCTGTAGGGACTATTTCAAAAATTATAAATTACTTACTGTTTACTCATTGTATGTATTTGAGACCATAATGTTTGTAAAATAGAACGAGGAACATAGTGTAAAGAACAGTGACACCCATAATTACAATACTCGAGCCAAAAGTAACAATCGTAGGATACGGACTAACAAGAAAGCTACAGACCACAGTCCATATGTAACTGGGAGACAATTCTATAAGAAGTTGCCAAAAAATATAAAGCAACTCCAAGGCAATCTTTTCAAGGGCAAGTTGAAAAATTTGTTAATAGAAAGATGTTTATACTCATTAAAAGAATTCTGAGCTGCAGTACTGTTAGTTTATTCTTTTACATACTGCAGTATATTAGTGGTGGTATTGTTATAATAGGCTAACTGATGTATATAATCATTATATGTATGGAGTGATATATAATGTGCTAATGTGTTTATAACATTATTGCATGGAATGATATACAATATCATATATATATATTCATTCTTGGAATGACATGATATTGAAATAACTGTACAAAAAATGATGATGTCCAAGACTGTAAAGTTAACATGGACAAATAAACATTATTATTATTATTATTATTATAACGATTGTTCCCCTTTAGGAGAGCAATTGAACTTGAATTCATAATTTCATCTTCGGATGTTTTTCTTCTTTGCTTCCCAAAACCTCCTCATCCTCTCAGAATGCTCCTTTTTTCCGTTCCTCTGTCCATTTTTTACCAGGCTGACGTGATGTTCTTTCCCCAAACTTCACACTTGTGATTTTATGCTGGCACTCGGTGCGATCTTAGAGATTTTTTATGTTGATCTGCTGTAGATCCCACTGGACTTCTTTCAGCCATTCTGTGCCACATTTACTCCTTGTTATAATATTGAATAATTTCTTAGCTGTTCTGGAGTCTTCCGTCCTGTAGATGTCTGTATAAAATCTGGCTCAGAGCTTTCTGATTTCATCTGTTACTATGTTGATCTTTCTATAGAGTTTGTTTTGTGGTCTCTTCATCCAAATGCCATGTTTGTTGATTGGACCGTAAATCTTCTTGAGAATTTTTTTTTTCCTGCTTTTCTATTTCCTTAATTTTTGAATGACCATCAATCACCATTGTTTCAGCTGCATAGATTGCTTCTGGAAGAATCACTGTTGTATAGTCCCTTAATTTTGCGTCTGTCGAAATGCACTTCTTGTTGTAATGCGCTCATGTTAGCTTGTAGGCCTTCTGGAGCTTGGTAATTCTTTGTTCATTGGCAATTCGGTTTAATCCTGAGGACTGTATAGTTTCACCGAGGTATTTAAAATGGCAGACTTGTGCAATTTTACCTTTTTTTTGTTACTAAAGGGGATTTATTTTCTGGCTGCCTTTCCATATATTGGATTTTTTCATAAGATATCTGCAGTCCGTTTTTTTGTGAAATTTCATGTAGTTTTTCCACTGCGTGAATCGCTTCTGTTCTGTTATTGGTGATAATTGCAATATCGTCAGCGAAAGCAAGGCACTTGACTTTAATTCGATTCTCTTTCTTGATACCAATTTGGATACCCTTTACATGAGGTTCCCATTCCCTGATTATCTTTTCTAGAACAATACTGAAAAGGATTGGGGATAGTGCGTCCCCCTGTCGGACTCCAGATTTGATTTCGAAGGGTTCTGATACTTCGCCCATGAATTTCACTTTGGCCGTTGTTCCTGTAAGTGTCTCTTCTGTGATTTTTCGTGTCTTTCGGTCGATCCCAAATTCTTCCATGATTTTAAACAGGGTTCCACGGTCCACTAAATCATATGCTTTCCTGAAGTCGATGAATGTAACTACTGTGTTTCTGCATTTCCTCATTTGTAATATTGTCTTTAAGCACCAAATCTGTTCCGCACATGAGCGTCCTTTTCTGAATCCGGCCTGGTTTTCATCTATTAGTGTATCTGCTTGGGATTCTATCCTGTTTAAAAGCGCTTTGGAAAGGATTTTGTAAGCGACTGGGAGCAGGGAAATTCCTCTGTAATTGTTCATGTCTGTCTTGTCGCCCTTTTTGTGTAGCGGGTGAATTAGAGCGCATTTCCAGTCCTCTGGTATCTGCTCTGTTATCCATATGTCTGACATTATATGGTGTAATTTCTACATAAGTATAGGATCGTTTAGTTTCCAGAACTCAGAAATGATCCCATCTTCTCCTGGTGCTTTGTTATTTTTCAACTGCTTGACTATCTCCATAATTTCTTCAAGATCCGGGGCATGTGAGTCTGGGTGTGTGAATACTGGAGAAGAAAGACAAGTTTTTCTTGGGGTGGTTCACAGTTGAGGAGGGAACTGAACTATTGGGCTAAGATTTTGCAGTTATTTTTCGTGTTGGTTTCCAAAGAGCCATCGGGTTTCTTGAAGCACAAGCTAGGCGCTTGGTATCCCTGTAAGTTTTCTCTGAAGTCTTATAAAAATTTATTGTATTATTTTTGATGAAATCCTGCTGGATTTCAGAGAGTCTGTTGTTGTCATATCCCCGTTTTTCTTTCCTAATTATTTTTGAGGTCTGTTTTTGAGTTTTAAGAAAGTTCTCCCAGTTTTCTTCAGTTTTGTGACTGCTAAATTTTTTCCATGCAGTTATTCGGTTGTCGACTGCCTCATCACAGGTTGCATTCCACCAGCGATGTTTCCTGTTGCGAGGGGGTTGTCCTAATTTGAGGGCTTCCTGAATTTTCTCTGTTAGTTTCTTCCAGTCATTATTATTATTATTATTATTATTATTATTATTTCTTACGAAGTTTCTTTACACAGGCTTTCCAATGTGGAGGACCTCTCCTATAGTGTTCTGTTCTACTAGGTGCATATCTATCCACTATATAGTCAATCATTCTTTTAAACTTAAGCCACAGTTCCTGTTCATGATCCTGCCTAGAGCTGAATTTTTCTCTTTGAGATATGACATTACTGCATTTTTATCTAATGAATTACACAGCAATTCTCCATATCTGTTCTACTTCTTCTCTCAATCAAATTTCATAAAGGTCCAAAATGAACATCACTCAAGGACTGGTATGACAAGGATTTTGTAATTGAACTCTTTCTTGGGCAAGTACACTACCATCACATTCTTTCAATAAATTTCAATCTGGCAGCTATCTTTCCCACAGCTAGAATTATTTTGTTATTCCACTGTACATTGATATGAACTGATTTTGCTCAATATCTGATAGTTATGATCGATTTCAGTGACTGATCAAAAAAAAAAAAAATAAATAAAAAATGGTTCAAACGGCTCTGAGCACTATGGGACTTAAGTTCTGAGGTCATCAGTCTCCTAGAACTTGGAACTACTTAACCCTAATTAACCTAAGGACATCACACACATCCATGCCTGAGGCAGGATTCGAACCTGCGTTCATAGCGATCGCGCGGTTCCTGACTGTAGCACCTAATACCGCTCGGCCACCCCAGCCGGCAGTGACTGATCACTGATGGTGTAATCAGATGGTATCAGTTTCTACTGGCTACTTACATTCATTGCAATACATTCAGTTACTGCTCCAAGCACTGACAATATGCATGTCTTCCTGTATTTTTAATGACATTCTTAAATTGACCATCAAACAAAACTGTGTTTGCTGCAAATGCTACCTGCAAGCTCAATTATAATCCATTCATCATAAGAATAAACCTGATATAAACAAACACAAATGCGATGATTGGTCAAAAGCTGTAGCATACATACACTGGTGTTGTTACGGTCTTGGAAGTAGCTCCTACTTACATATTAGATATCTTATTACGAAGTTATGTTAAATGAAACTTTAAGATATTCAAACATATTAACAGTCATCAACATTTTTCTTAATCACACTTCAGCTAAGCAGTTTTTATTTCAAAAATCATGGACAGCCACAGCCTCTGTAGCGTTGTGTTCTGATTGTTGCGCTGTTAATGTGCAGTATGAAAATGGCTGAGGCCGCTTTCTGCTTCATAGTGATACATGCATGTGGAATATGGTTAAGAAGTGTTGAGAAACAGGCTGTTCTTAGTGTTTCTCATAAATTTATGGAGATAACCAGCTTTGAAGTTTTCCACTGTTATATATACTGCAGTTAAGATACAAATATCCATTAAACAAATAGTACAGTCGGTTGTTGTTGACAGTCGGTATCATAATGGAATGTGAACCACATGCATGTATTCATGCGTTGGTTCATATCTCCCCAATAGCATTTTTTTTCTCATTCAATTTGAAATACCTATATCTCATAATTATAAACCTCATTTTTTATGAATAGTTCATATCTTTTTGTTTCTAATTACATATTGGACTCTAAATTCCTGTTTCCATTCCAGATACAAATTCTTAATTATCGATGTTTTATGAGAGGCTGTTTATAAAAGTTGTTTAAATTAAGAAATCATAACAATTTAATTTTGAAGGTAAAAATGAAAAACTAAATCCTCTATATTTGGACTATGTCCATCGTTTTATACCACAGAGGTAGATAAGTATCGTAGAAACATGAAAAAAATCGTTTTCACAGCGTCGAGCACATCATACAAATGCTGCATTTTTACATTTTCTACTGTACCATTATAGTATGAACCCAACAGAACTGATTTGAAGCCAAGCTGCGGGATTTGGCCCGAAAAGAAACAAAGACTGTTAAGCTGCCAGATGTACTGGAACTAACATATGCAGCTTTATCGTACGTCACTGGCAGGATTTAGAACAGCTCATCATAAAAAAAGAGATGATGCTGTGCCTGGTTGGCTTTGTAGATTCTGTTGTTGGCAGGCTCATTATCAATGTAGCAGGAGACACTTACAGAACTGAAATGTATTTCTCAGATTCGAATAAGGAAGGAGCTAAGAGATTACCAGACGACTGACTGTAAGTAATACCTTCAGCGGCATCAATATTTAACTATATGGAGAAATCCCTCAATACTCTCTTACGTACCACACAGCTTATGCAAAAAAATTGCCCTGTGGTTCAGTCAGGAATTTTCATCATTCTTGTTTTTAATTACAACAGTACGTAAGCTAAAAACGATAACGTGTTGCGATTTTCGCTTAGTCGTCAAAAGAGCATATTGTGGGAGATTTGCAGTATATTATTTCATTCTGCTTCAAAATTAAATGACATTCGAAGTTGTATTGCTCCTCTGCTCGTCTCTTTTTACGTGTGAACTGCAGCTGGTCACGTCACTGCAGTCTAGCTATACCAGCTGACCAGCCAGTGCTGTCCAAGTTAAATGTGCCGGTAAGGCTGTTGCCCTGTAATATCGCTAAGACAATGTGCGTGTAATGCACAGCACAAAACGTATCCTTATTATTGTACTTGACAGTATTCGAGACAGCTTGGCTGCAGTCCCACGTGAAACGGAAATCCAATGAGTTTCCAGCAAACTCGGAAGAATACATAGTGCAATGTTTACACCAGGTTTATTCTTATGATGAACGGATGATACATACATAGTGGAAAAGAAACAAGGGCACCCACGCAATATTTTGTATGGGCGAGGGAGGGCTAGATCTGGGAATATGGAGTATTATTTAATATTTTGGAAGATGAATGGCAACTTGTATGTAACAGTTCAAAAGATCCCTTTTAAAAACCTGCATAATACGGACATTTTAATTATTCTCTTGGGGTGCCCTTAGCAACAACAGTATTCCCCCACATTCTTGACGTGTTCCAAATACTACTTTTCGCTCTGATGATGCCTCCATGCTGTGTCAGTGCAGTGATGCAGCCCCCAAACCACAGGACACAGGAAAGCTAAGTATGTAACTTGCTGCTCTGCTGGTATGTTGCAGGTAGCAGCTGGAAACTGATTAGCCTGAGACAAACAAATAACAACTGCACTACAGGCTGTGTGACTCTACAATTTACAGTTACTTTTACATACAAAAACACATAAGAAATTTAAGAACCAAACTAAGAAAAATGCAAACAAATGTAAATACGTAACTTGTTCCGATGCTGTCCCAAAGGCAGCAGCTGGGGCCTGACTAGGTTGAGATGAACAGTCATTGGCCATTCAAGACAAACAAATGACAACTGTACTAGAAACTGTGTGAATCTACACTTTACCGTTACTAAAATGCGAGGTTACACCATGTAAATACAAAAACACACAAGAAATTTCACAATTACACAAAGAAAAGAATCATAGAAATATTAACTTGCTACTTTGGTGATGCATCATATGTGGCAGCTGGAACCTGGCTGCCTTTTTCATTATCAAGGATGATTGAAAATACAAAGTGAGTTAACAGCAATTGTATATGCTTTTTGAATGCAACATTTGGAACCATCAGTAAAAATGGTGGTACAGTATTAACCTCATGTTATGCATGTTCAGTAGTGATTTACAGAACAGAGAGGAAGGCATAAGTTACTTATTAGATAGCACTGCAAAAATAACGGCTCCCACTTTTTTTCCCTTTACTCATACTGTTGAAAGTACAATGAAAAGTTTTTGTCTCAGTCGACAATACATGAATATCATTCAGTATTATCAATAATTTTAATGCCTTTGGTGTAACGATTGTATAAGAACAGTAAATATAGTTCTTCTTACTGCTTGTACGATAGCCAAATCCACAACTTGTTAGATATACTTTCCTCAATAGCTCACAAAGTTAAAATAAGGATCAAAATCAGTGGCCTCACTCACACCAATTACGCAGTTCCCCCATAACCAAGTTTATAAATAAAAATAAAATACAATCCAATTACTTTTTGCCAAGTCTTGAAGGTAATTTTACTGTTAACTTGGATCCAAACACAGGGTCATCTTTGTCAATGGTGTAGTCGAGCTTAGTACCAGTGTCCTTATCTGATATGTCCTTTATTTTAAGTTCTCTTGTGTCAAGAACCTGAAACAAGAAATTACAATTTTTGTCTCAGTCGACAATATATGGACATCATTCGGTAGAATTGAATATTTTAATGCTTTTTGTGTAATGATTGTATAAGAACAATAGTAAATACATTTATTCCACTTTTTTTCTTCCCAAGTAGGTTTTAGTTGACAAAGCATTTACCAATTAATGCTACAGGACTACAGGAAGAAGCAACCAAATATCGCACTACTTCTACTACCTGTAAGAAACATTTACTCCCTCTAAATATCCACACAAAAAAGTTTCAGGATGTGATGTTCTGAAAACCCACTATAAATGCACGTCATTCTAAATATATTCATTTTTATAAGTATTTTTACAATTCAGAGATTCCTGACTTTGTATGATTTGAGAAGCTTGACTGTGTCTTCTCAGGTATGCCACTGTATCTCGTTTTGCAATTGGTCAAAGATTTAACTGAGAAAAAATGATTTTAATGGAGATTGTCAAAAACAACAGCTATGTAGATATAGAAGTGCATAATCAGAAAGTGCAAAACTAAATAAGATGCTTCCCACACACAAAACTGATAATTTTTTATATTTGTAAGTGTCATCTTTTATTTAGCTCTTGTAATGGCTTTTACGTGGACATATTAGTGATCCAAATATCTGATTCCTAACTAAAAAGTCCTATGTTCAATCTCGGTCTCTCTACAAGCTATTTTGAGCACCTATAGCTGCTACAGGGAAGGGTTCCAGTCTCCAAACAGCAATGACAAAAAAAGAGCACAAGGGTGAAAGAGGTGCAAGGCGCCCTCTGTCCTTTGGGTATGGAACTGCCACTAAAAATGGAAGACCTGTCAAAGATCAATGACATGGGTGCTGAAGCAACATAAATTGGTGATAGTGACACTAAGGTCTTTTTTCTGGGTAACAACAGGTTAAATATTAATATTTTAATGTAGTTGCAATCTTCATGTTTCATTATATTCATGTGAAGTGTTTTTGCTTTGTTCTGTGGAGCTGATGGGAATCATGACAATGTGGTATCATGTTTTTCCTTTGGAGATGGACCTTCACAGTTTTCAACTCTTTCCTTTAACCAATGACCAGCAACTATGGTCAAAACAACTAAAAGTCTTTATCAAACAATGGAAAGTCCAGACTGGAATAACAACAATGCTATGAAAAGATAGATTGCTACTCAGCATATAGAGATATAGTGGAGACGCTGAGTCACATACAGGACTGATACATACAGTCACATACAGGACTGAGTCACATGAAAGGACTGTTATACATTTTAGCTTTTGGCCAAAGACATTCTTCCAAAACAGAGAAAATGCACACACGTGACCACTGTGTCCAGTTGCTGTGGCCAGAATAAGTGTGTGATTTGTTTGGAAGAGGGCCTTTTCATTTTGCCAGCCTATGACTCAACATTATATCTATATGCTGAGTAGCAGCCTATCATTTTCATAATATTGTCATTTATCATAAGAATAAAATGAAAATAATACCTGATCTTTGTAAAACACTCCATAATATGATGCCAAGAAAATGTTACTAGTCTGTTTGCTGAAAGATGCAGTTCATGTTTCTACTGTACCGATACTAGTCAGTTACTGGCAGTAATTATCTATAAAGAGAACATGGAAAATAAACTGAGACGCAAGATGAATCTGCCAAAAAACTGAAAACAGTCCTACCGAAGCTCAATAAAAAGCAGAAAGGAACTCTGATTAAAATGTATTATCTGAAATTTATGGCATTTGTCATCCAAATATAATGTGTTACATGCAACTTATTGCAAAAAGAAGTGGCAACAGTCTTAACTGTTGAATAGTTATGCAGTATTCAACTAAGTACCTGGGTGTTGAAATTACGAACAACTTCCGTTGGAAAGACCACATAGATAATATTGTGGGGAAGGCGAGCCAAAGGTTGTGTTTCATTGGCAGGACACTTAGAAGATGCAACAAGTCCACTAAAGAGACAGCTTACACTACTCTCGTTCGTCCTCTGTTAGAATATTGCTGTGCGGTGTGGGATCCTTACCAGGTGGGACTGACGGAGGACATCGAAAGGGTGCAAAAAAGGGCAGCTCGTTTTGTATTATCGCGTAATAGGGGAGAGAGTGTGTCAGATATGATACGCGAGTTGGGACGGGAGTCATTAAAGGAAAGACGTTTTTCGTCGTGGCGAGATCTATTTACGAAATTTCAGTCACCAACTTTCTCTTCCGAATGCGAAAATATTTTGTTGAGCCCAACCTACATAGGTAGGAATGATCATCAAAATAAAATAAGAGAAATCAGAGCTCGAACAGAAAGGTTTAGGTGTTTGTTTTTCCCGCGCGCTGTTCGGGAGTGGAATGGTAGAGAGATAGTATGATTGTGGTTCAATGAAACCTCTGCCAAGCACTTAAATGTGAATTGCAGAGTAGTCATGTAGATGTAGATGAAAATGAATAAACCCGCAGGAAAAGAAATAATGCCAAATAACTTACACGGGCTTCAACAAAGGACTTCCCGGAAACAGCTACATATTATTTATTCAGATATGAGCTGTCATGGTACATGAGGTCAAATTATGTCTGATTATGAAGAGCATGAGCACTTGGTAATGAGACTTATAACCTTGAAAGTAGTTGAGAGTAAATAAATAAATAAAGCATAGCTTTCAAAGCTTTCTTTCCTGAAAAATTATCAGCTAGGGACTCACAAAATTTTCTGTACAAATAGAGAAGACTGCGAAGTATTCAAGACAATTTTTTTTTACATCATGTTGTGATTCCCTGTGGCTTATAACATTGTTGTTTCTAGTAAAAATACTTATCTATTTTGCACTGCACAAATGAACATAATAAGAATGCACATATAACTTTTTAATGGCAATGATAACCAAAGATAACCAAAAGACTAATTACTCCAACATGTATCTACAAATTTTATGGAGTTTACATTTCACTGTGTCCCTTACAGCAACATATTACTCCCTCCCTAGAGAAAACGCTGAGATATTTCTTCAGGAAGTGCACTGCACATCCAGCACGACAGAACATACGGCTCATTGGGTTCACTGATGACACTCTGGAGTTTTGGTGGCTGGAACTGAATGTTTACTTGGAGCTGGCACAGATGATCTGGAATCACTTTCTTCAGTAGGAAGACTGGCTCGAGTCTGCCAATGGAGATGGTTTTCTGATCCTGAGACGTTTCAATATCAAGGTGTTTTTCAGCACGTGAATGTACCAGATATGGTATATTGTAGATAGGTTGTAGAGGTTTTTTTCTCTGTGCACCATGTCTTACAAATAAATGTGAAGAGATCATGAGTTCATGATGGATGAAGACAGACTTTGTAGCATGATGTCGAACATTAATCAGTTTAAGTGACACTATGTGGCATTTCATGTTCAAAATGAAAGTTGGAATGTCACACTCCACAGGTGTAGGATTCAAGAAATCAGATGGAAGCCTAGTTGTCATGCGGTAACACATTTCTACAAAGGTAATGTTATATTCTGGAATCACACTGGTGTCGAGACCCATTAAAATTGTTGATAAGTTATCAACACAGTCACTGAAGAAATAGGTAAAAGTATTCCCCAAGAAAGTCTGTTAACAAATTTTCAAGAACCAGCTTTAAATGATTACTCTAGGAATATACTACAACTTCCTGCTTATCACTCACATAGGGATTGTGAGGACAAGATTAGAATAATTACTGCATGCACAACAGCATTCAAACACTCATTTGTCCCACACTCTATACATGAATGGAATAGGAAGAAACCCTAATAACTGGTACAATGGGATGCACCCTCTGCCATGCAGCTCACAGTGGTTTGTAGAGTATAGATGTAGATACAACCTTTTTACACGATGTATCTGAAAAAGAAACAAAAGTGATATCCAACATATAAGGGGATGTTTACCATTTTCCACGCAAAACTGATGTCTAGCACACGCAAGGGGCAGCAGTAAATAGATTAACTCGTAAAATGAGCAGTCACACTTTTCCCTCTCTGGAATTACTCTGTTCTGCAGTCAGTGGGCTTGGCAAGTCTTTGCCAATCATGTAATAACCTATCCTTCCTAATCCCACCTCACTGCTTTAAATTAATGGAAGGAATGTTGTGCACCCAATGAAAATGTAAACTCTTGCGTGCAAAGTGGTGTTCTGTGAAAATAATTAAAAAACACAGGAAAGTTGGTGAATACTTAAACTCAGGAGGTGTATCTCCCAGTACTACCAACAGAAGCATACAGAAGTAGATCACAGCACCCCTAGCTTCAGAAACAATGGACACCTTCTTATGGGGTGGAGTGGGGTAGGACTTGACATGTTATTGAAGCCAAGCTGAGAGAGACCCATTGCTATCAGTAGCAAGGGCAGCAATGACAATGCATGATCTAAGAATTCATTTGGAATTCACTAACACATCCAGACTTTATGCTAATTAATGAGGTTGCAGATTAAATCTAATTATGGTTTATATACTGAAAGAGACATTCACATATACGAAAATGTGTTACTGTGTTAAAACATTACACATAATTGGGATAGTTGAAAAGCAGTGCACTATCCTCTGTACAGTACTTTTCTCTCTCATTGGTAATTGGCTTGTGCTGCCACGTTGTAATAATTTACCCCCACCATCCACCATAAGACTCTTGGATTTGTTTCATTCTTAGCAATAAACAAATTATTCCACATGTCTTTTCTATAATGCTGCACAGAACTGCAATATTTTGCCTTTTGGCAAGTTGGAAGAATGCATTTACTGTAAAGTGCTTGACAGTTGCCAACAAGTTCATTGATTTTGATGAATGTTGTCATATTTTAAGGACGCAGTTCAAGATCTAAAAACAGTTATGCACTAACACATCATAATAAATAATTCATTTATTAGTAATGCAAACAGTTTCTTAATTCCATAATGAATATCCACTCTGCAGCAGAGTGTGCACTGATTTGAAACTGAGAGTACAGGTTATGAGTCATACTGTTGTAGTTTACTTTCATCATGTAATGTAATTAATCCAAAAAGGCACTTTAGTTCCATTAGTTATCTTCTCTGCTAAAACAAGTGACACAGACTGGGCAGAACTGACCCTACAATAAATTTCTGAGATGCTCCATGCTTTTGATATTACTTTAAAGCCTAGAAATGCCATGTGGTTTTGCATCTTAATATTTTATAATTAATTTGTATATTACTGTTGCACTACAATCAGACTCAAGATTCTAATCTTACAGTTATTTAGATTTTGCAATAGAATATGGTGATCAATAACTGAAATATACCACAATATTTATTAATATTTCATTTCAAAAGGAAATAACTACTGAATGTTGACTTGCCAGCTCTATGTGTATGCTGTGAATAATTAAGAAGGCCACAATCTCCTAAAATACATTTATAAAACATAGCAGTTAATAAAATTAATGAATAAATAAAGCAATTAATGACCAACCAGGAGGTGAGCATCATCTTTCTTCTTCTCAGCGGTCAAGTTCACTTCTCCTATCAAGATTTTGCGTTCAAAATCAATAGTTAGTGAGACATCTAAATGAGAGACGGCAACTTCATCTGAAAAAAGGGGAAGTGAATAAATAAATATTGAAATACATAAATAAAAACTGACTTGACTGAGTTCTTGTTGAAGCATTATAAATAAGTTTTGAGACACGCAAAAAAGTAAATTTTACTGTGTAATAAACATAACCTAATTGAGTGATACCTAAGTCACTCCAACAAAGAATTATACGTTAATGTCACGGCAATGTTCAGGGATGTCGTAATAGTGAGCTTGTGATTTATATTACCTAGTAACTACTTTATCAAGATACAGGGAGATTTTTGTAGTTATGTGTGACTTGTGCCAAAGATGCACAATATAACAGTGTTTTCAAATATAGATTAAAATTGCTTCTTCTTCAAAACTCCATTCACATAGAAATAATTTCGTATTTTATAGCTCTCTGTGAGATTGTTCAATTGACGCCTTCCACTTCATAACAGTTACCATCAATATGATCTACAGAACAACTAACTAAACTTTCAAAGCAAACAGAAACACCACTTATGGATTAGGCACCAGGCCTGTTTCAACTAGCTAACAGCTGCCTACAAGGCAGTGGCAGTACGAGGATGCAATCTATGATCATGGGACATGGGCAATTTGCCAATCCCTCCAGCCATGACTGCCAGTAGGTGAAGCTTGATGGTGCAACTGCTGCTTTATTCAAGCAGTGTCCGATTCCACCCGTCTGCTTTGACACATGACATCATCAATATGGCTATTCTAAGCGTCTCCAATATGACTACATACACAGGGCAATGAACCCGAAAATACGTGTAAATAAGACAATAACATCTCCCTCCTATAACACAATCAAGTTAAAATGACAACTGCGGGAAAATGGGGGGTTTTGGGAGGGGATAAGTTAGTATAACAGTAAAAAAACACACCATGATCTCAAAAAACACAAAATGTTGGAAAAATAATAACAAAATCTACAGGAATCTGACAATACCTAAACACCAATCCATAAAGCAAAAACTACGGAAATTGGAATCAGACATTTCCCTTGACCACAGCTGACATTACCAAAACACCAATACCTGTGCAGAAAACTACAAAAATAGAATCGGTCATTTTCCTTTATCTGTATAGGTTAACCAACCATTGCAACTGATACGAAAAAAACCAGCACCTACAACTACACACACACACACACACACACACACACACACACACACACACACACACACACACAGAGAGAGAGAGAGAGAGAGAGAGAGAGAGAGAGAGAGAGAGGGGGCGCCATCAAACACAACAAGACGACATCTACGAACACAACCAACTCATAAACTTTGGACCTTACTGATGTCACACGCCACAAAACCCTTACGCCATGTGTCAAAGCAGACAGGTGGAATTGGACACTTCCGTTAACCCAATTGGTCTCGCAAGGCTGAGTTGATTCCATTCCAGAACTCCTTACCTCACAAAAAAATCTGACGGGGCACCACAAATTCAACCCCGGTCTTACCACACCAAAGGCTACAACACTAATCATTCATCTGCAATTTAATTCTACAATTATAACAGTCACTTGTGACTTCTTTCATCTCCAGCCATGATTTATTAATGTGATAAAT